>NC_091945.1:26281795-26589295 GCF_041260155.1 Ptychodera flava
ATCCAGAATGTCACACTTAACCTTTCTGTCATTTGTATCCTTCTTGAAACACAGCGTCAGGAGAGGACTCTGATGGGATCCGTCGCAGTGCACTGGTAGAGTGGTACCTTAAAGAGATGGAGAGTGACATTGAAACTGAAGAACAACTGCTCCAGGAAAAAATGAAGGTTGAGAAAGTCATCGACCGGCTTGTGACCCATGTAAGTCAAATACCAGCAAGGGAGGGCAGTTGTCAATCATTTTCTGTCTGTTGTTAAAAGGGGTCATGTTGTGGCAATCTCATCTGGACAGCTTGGCCGATCTAAAATTTACATATTTGCTGAAAGTGTACTTCAAATAGTGACAAGAGTTAGTGACTTCCAGTTGGCCCAAGGCTTGTGCCTTCATGAAAAAAAAGACATCTTCAAAGGAGGGCCTACAAACATTGTATAGCAATTCAACTCACACATCAGATTTAATCCATTAGATCAAGCGTACATTCAAAAAGCACCATAAACATAAACCACTGTTCATGAGAGCTTTGCTGTGACGAATGTTTTTTATGGTGGCTGCAAGCCTAGGCCCCAGTGAAAATCTCCAATAATTGTCGCTATTCCAAGTAAACTTTCAGTGATTTCAGTTAAACTTTAAAATGTCACTGCTATCTAAAAGGAATATGATGATAATTTGTAGAAGTTAGGGATGTCTCTGATAGTTGTAGGTAAGAGACATTCTGCTCTTGTATATTGCATGAAAATTATTTCTGGCATATATACATATTACATGCAAACATGTGCGTTACTAATCCAAAATCATACTAAGAATATGAAAAACTGGTGATACAAATTTGTTCTGACCGACAAACCTGACAAGTAATGCGTGTGTATTTTCAAAGTAAAATGGACTGATTTACTCCAAGTTTCACATCCTTTTTCCACCTGGTCAGGACCAAGTTTTGATTGAGTTGGCCAAGACTGGTTTGAAGAAGAGAAAAGATGACGCAGAGTCGGAGGAAGCCGTGGAGGAGGAAGATCCATACCTGGTTGTACATCCAAACTATGTGATTGAGATGTAGAGGAGTTTTTACTGAGACCTGATGATGATGACCTTCTGACCCCATGGTGACCCACTTACCCAAACTGAACTGACCTCACCACTGAAACAGACCATATGGAAAAGTAAATCAGACCCTTCAAAACTTTTATGTATGCTTTTGAAATTCTAACTTGTAAATGCCTCATATCTCAACTACAACTTTTGTTGATAATACTTCTTTTTAAAAGCTTATCTAGGAAGTCAAAGAAAAATGTACATTTATTTGCATGTTGATGAAAGTCACTTTCATCGATTCAGAATGACCGCTGAGGAAGCCATTTTGAGAGACCAGTGATTTTGATACGCCTATGATAAAAATAAAATTAGGAATAATTCTTTGTGACGGTTACTCAGAAGACGCTATCACACTGCATAATTCATTAGCAAATAGAGACTTCATTCTCATGCAGCTTGTGTCTCTCCCGGACGACAAAACAGATTAAATGAGGTTTCCGGCCTCACTTTCCTGGTTGTACTGATCCGGTCAGTTCACGGACAACTGGATTTATTTTAGTAAATACCTTCAAAAATGTTAATATTTATATCTTTGCTGTCAACCGTAGTGCTGTGTTGTTTGATGTGTTGATTTTAGAGATACATAGCTAATCAAACAAAAATATAAAATTATGATAGTGCTTCTATTTTGTATCAAAGCTGGTACAAAATTTTGGTTCAAAAAGTGAGAATACTTTGAAAGAATTTTTGGGATGTAGATTTCTAGAATTGTTGTGTGTCACTGCCCATATTACTGAATTTACACACAAAATTTACGAAATAAAATTTTGTTTTCACCATGCAAGATTCCTTAATCCTATCATTTGTACAAAATGGATATGTATGGCTTGTGTAAATGTATTGTGTGTTTGGCATCTACATGAGATTTTAAAGTTAGATGGGGGTAAGCAGTAGAAAACTGAAAATTTAAGGCAGACTGTATGGTTAATGTTATACTCAAGAATAAAGCTACGAATTGTGTTCTACAGAGTAGGTAAGCCCAAGACATTACATGATGGCAGTACAAACAAATCCAGGGGTACAAACATGTCGAAATACACAATTCTATGCAAGTTTGCGCATGTGGTTTTGTTTGTACCCATGGTCCATTCAAATTCTGGGTTTAACCTTTTGGTGGTTTCAAATTAGATGCAAGAGTGCACACACCAGTGATGTGTCTAATAATAATATTTATTTCTTGAAAAAACGCTTTCCATGTATACACATCTCAAAGCGCTGTACATAACTTGATAAAAAGTGAAAAGGTATTTAAAATGTTGTATGATATAAAAAGTCATTCGGTGAATAAAAAAGTTTTAAGGTTTGATTTAAAAATGTTAAAATTCTCACTGCAACGGAGTAAAATGGGCAGCCTGTTCCACAACCGTGGAGCACTTGTAGAAAATGATGTCTCCATAAAAAGCCGTGTAAACGATAGGCTGATAAAGTGTATAAGCCCCATCTGTAAAAGAGCGAAGATGGAAAGCTCTCTTAGGTACGAAGGAGCCATATTATTTAAAACTTTGTAAGTCAAACAAATTATTTTAAATTCAACCCGTTTCTATATAGGGAGCCAGTGCAATCTCTTAAGTAATGGTGAAACATGTTCTGTTTTCTTTGTTTTAGTGATTAATCGTGCAGCGGCATTCTGAATAGCCTGTAACTTATTAATTTGATAATTTGGCAGACCATAAAGAAGACTGTTACAGTAGTCAAGCCTTGAAGTAACAAAAGCATGGACTAATTTTTCTGTTGATCCCTGGTCTAAAATATTTCGGATTTTACTAATCCTCCATAAAGCAAAAGACGCTGATTTACACAAATTTGCAACATGGTATGTCATGGTCATTGAAGCATCAAATGTGACACCAAGGTCATACACTGTAGATGATGAATGCACACTGACACCCCCGACTTGTACATCGCACTCTCGTGGTTGGTTACCATTTCTAAAACCATTGCCACATGGTTCCATCGCTTGAGTATGGTAATCATAAAGAAAAGCTGTGGCTTTATATATTGCAACAGCATAGAATATGGACATTGTTTCCAGAATAGATTTTGCATGATTTTTCTTCACATCCCTCCATTGCTCCAAAGAAAGAAGACTTCATGGATATAGAGGCAAAACAGGACACAGACTCAGTATATGTAATACTTGGGCCAAAGTTTCATTGCACAACAAGATTTAGTGTGTAGCACAACTTTAAACTTCCATAAATTTAAAGTCTTTTGCACAATATAAGTAGTTGTGGAAGATAATGGAGAAATGGTTCTTAGACTGAAGTGCTAAGATCACATGCCTTTGAGATTTGGTGACAAGAAAGCAGAACACCAGTTCGCGAGATAAGGAGACAGGGCGTTTTCATCGCTGTAACGATGTCGGCCCGGCCGACATCGTTGCCACACTTCAAACAGTGGAGGCGCTCTCACTTCCGTTTCACTTCTGCTCTTGTCAGTCTCTTGCTACATACGCCTGAATATGAACGTATCCATATAATGTTAAAGGGACAAAGTCGGCCATTTCTCCATGAAGTTTGTTTAATGCAACATACTACTTATATTGTTTGACATGTTGAAAGATAATGAATGGGTGACCATGCATATATTTGACCCCGGTTTTAGACACGATACATGAAACCATGATGACAATGAATTAATGGTCGTGACCATTAAATTATTTTTGCCATGGCTTCATTACAAATTAGTAAAATCACTGCTAAAATGTAAAATGAAGGCCATATACTCAACGTTTTATATCACTTCGAATGTTAATCAAACGTTGTAGTTTATCTTTTAGGTAAAATTCGTATTGAAATTACTGGACAAGCCCACTACTGAAAAATTCATCCATGCATTCGTTACCTCCAGACTCGACTATTGTAACAGTTTGTTCTATGGTATTTCAAATGACCAACTAAATCTTCTGCAGTCTGTTCATAATGCAGCAGCCCGTCTAGTCACAGATACACATAAATATGACCACAACACTCCTGTTTTATTGATTTACACACTGGTTACCTGTGAAAGCGCGTATTAGTTAATAACTTCTTTAAGATTGTTAGTGGCGATGCACCGCTTTATTTGAAATATTCAATTGACCTGTATGTAACGACAAGAGATCTACGATTTTCTAAGAAATTGCGTGTAACTCCTCCTCACGGCTATTTTAATAAGTCTTATGGTCACAGAGCTTTTTCGGTACGTACTCCTTTTCTGTGAATGCACTGCCGTCAGAAATTCGTTGCACCAGAAATGTTACATCTTTAACAACAGCAACTTTATTGTCTTCAGGCCTTCAGCCCATAACATCAATACAGATAAAGAATTACATAACATAAACAGATTACACCACTACGTAAATAATACCAAGGCTTCTTTCCCTAATTCAAAAGCTTGATAGGTAAACTTTGCTAAATTACATATAATTTTACTCATGAAGAGTTTCGTTACATTTCGTAGACCTGGGTTTCTAATTGCCCAATTCGGTAGAAACTGAATCTGTAGATTGTCAGTGGTAAAGATTACATTCGAATAGAAAATGAAATTCACCATCAATAGAAAGAGTAGGCCTATCACAGATTTCACACGAACGTTCTGATCGCACTAAGTATTTAGTACAACTTGAACAAGTTTCAATCATAGTTTGTGACTGGAACAACGTAACTGGGACTGTGACAGTGCCTTTCGATATCTATTGATTTTAATATAAAGAAAATAATTCTTAAAAGATGGCTTGTGTTTGATTTGACGAAATAAGTGTAAACGACGTATTCGAGACATCCTCCCACCATTCATGTTGCCAGTTGTTTTTGACTCTGTTCATAAAGGTGATAAAATTTTCTTGTTTATTACCAACACCTTGGCTTACCCACGCATGACCGAAGCCATACCTTAAGAGTATATTTCGTAAATATGTCACCAAGTTAGTTTTTCCCTTTTTGATCTCCAACGACTAAAAGCGAGTAAGAATGCGTAGCAATTCTACTATTCGGCATAGACAGAAGTTTCACCCTCCATTCGATGCATCTAACATATGTAAAAATAAATAGAGGGGTTCCTAATTCTCCAAGTACGGCAACAGCGGGAATGTTACGTTTTACACCAAGGAAACGTTTACAACATTAGTGTACAGTCTCAATACATGTATACATTTGATATCCCCATAACTCAGCATCATACAGCAAAATCGGAAGTATCATTATGTCAAATTATGTCCCATTTCTCTCCGAACTTTTTGGTAAAGCGATTATGAATACGGATTTCTTTTGTTTGGTCTGCTAGATTTTGGTGGCCTTAAACGAATCATTACGTCCAGAAAATACAATGCCAAGATATTTATAATACGATACAACATCAACCTTTTCCCCTTTATAAAACCATTGTTCTGTCTTTTTCAATATCCCACCATTTCTGAAGATTTTTGTTTGTGCAAGATTTACTTTGATTTTCCATTTATCAGCAAACAAATTGGGTAAAATTAGAAGTCTTTGTAGGCCTACTACTGTATCAGCAAATAGAGTTATTCATCCGCATATCCATATAGCAGAAGAAAGATATCTTACAATTCTTGTGTTATCTGAACGTCCATGTGACCCGCGTTTTCAACAATACTTTGTAGTTCATTTATGAAAGCAGCGAACAAAAAGGGGGTAAGGATACATCTCTGTCTTACTCCCATTAGACAATCAAAGTTTTCTGTGATATGCTGACCTGTTCTACTAACATCATTATATATGCTATTAAAAGCATTTTACCTTGTACATCATTTGTAGGAGTAACGTAAATAACAGCGTATTGTTTACGGTATGAAATGCTTTAACAAAGTCAACAAAAACACAATAAAATCTTCCTCCGTTCCTGCAAAGATATTTCTTGACTATGGAATATAAAGTAAAAATATTATATAAGGTTGAATATCCTTTTTTGAAACCTGTTTGGCACTCTGACAGTTTTCCTTCTGCCTTGGCCCATTCGTTAATATTTCATTCAAAATAATGGTAAATAATTTGCTAAAGTTGCTTAAGGCACTGTTTGCGATCCCTGGGATCGTCTTTGTTCTAGTCTGTGAGAGGATTATGGAGGTTTGATAGCCTTTTATTTTCTTTTGAAATTGTAATCTTTGGGTAAATTTTCTGATGAGACAATCTGATGCCAACAAAGGCCTTTAAAAGCGTGATACCTGTATAATTATTTACATTTAAGTGTCTCCTGAATTATAAAGTGGATCGATAACACCCGTAGTCCACTCCCCTGGAAAACTACCGGCATTAAAGATTAAATGAAAAGTCTAACAAGGTATGATAGGAGGACATCCTCAGTAGCTTTGAAAATTCAGCCGGCATTCAATCAAAACCCGTGTTTTCCTGGCTTTAAGTGACTGAATAGCTTTGTGAATTTTGTCTGCTGTGATGACACCATCTAATATTGAGTTATATTCACTATAGGTGTCGTCCATAGATAAATCAGGGGCTATAGTGTCATCCGACAAAGATTGAAATACTTTTTTAATACTCAAACCACTGATTTACCGAGATTTCAGAGCTTAAACACTTTGTACTCAATGATTTAAACTTATCACTATAGGAAAAAATTGCGAGAAAGTGACGCTTGACCGGTGAGCTGCGAGAATGCACTCTTTGGTGAGAATAAAGTATGACAACAGATTCTCACCAGTGAAACTGTAAGTTCTCACCAAGTACGGTGAGAATGGTAATTTTCACGATGAGAATGTATAATACTCATCATTTACTGGTGAGAATCAAGCAGACTCGCTGTTCACCGGTGAGAATTAACCAGACTCGCCGTTCATCGGTGAGAATCAACCAGACTCGCTGTTAACTGGTAAAGTGAACAGCGAGTCTGGCTGATTCTCACCAGTGAACAGCGAGACTCAGTCTACTTGATTCTCACCAGTGAATGGTGAGTCTGGTTGATTCTCACCGAGGGATGGTGAGTCTGGTTGATTCTCACTGGTGAATGATAAGTATGATATATTCTCACCATGCTTGGTGAGAATTTCCAGTCTCACCGTTGAGAATATGTTATCATACTTTATTCTCACTATGGAGTGTATTTCTCGCAGCTCAAGTTCTCACTGACTGCGGTGAGAATAACAAGAGACTCTCACCAATTGCGAGAAAGCGTCATTTTCTCGCTCCAGTCTCGCAATGTTTTCCTACAGTGTATCCCACAATGTTTTGCTATATCTACCTTACTTCAGTAATGACAAGTTAATGTTATCGTGATACTCTTGTTTCTTTTGCATTCAGAAAGCTTTGAATTTACGTTTACTTTCTATGTAATTAGAAAGATCAGACTCTGTATTTCGTAAACGAAAGTTACGAAGATTTTTGTTTTTCACAGACTTCAGCTGTTGACACCACAGGTCAAACCAGCCATGGGGCATGTGTACTGATGAATATTGATGAATTTCGTTGTTCGTATTTCATTTCTTCAGCAGCAGACACATAATTATACGGCTAGAAATATCAGAAATATCAAACGCAAAACGTACATTATCCCACATTTGTGAGGCATTTATGCGCTCAAT
This sequence comes from Ptychodera flava, assembly GCF_041260155.1. Classification (NCBI taxonomy): domain Eukaryota; kingdom Metazoa; phylum Hemichordata; class Enteropneusta; family Ptychoderidae; genus Ptychodera; species Ptychodera flava. The sequence goes on from NC_091945.1 coordinate 26,289,417, forward strand.
AAAAATATCCTTCAGTTAATTTTCATTTAAATTTGACAGCATTTCGTGTACCCTCATATTCATTTACAGAGGGATTTTGAAGACTCTATGGAATACACATATTCACTTCAATGTTGATGTACAATCGGTAAAATGATCAGACAGATGAATATCAATAACTGAAAAATATGTTACAGCTCTAAATAAATCAGTAGAGATGATTAAATAATCAACAGTGCTGCACCCATTATTTGAGATACATGTATACTCTCCAGGAATGTCTGGTTCGAAACTTCCATTTACGATATGAATATCAAATATTTTACAAAGTGATAAAAAAGACTTACCAAAGTTATTGATGACTTAATTTATCTTTTGATTGGCGTGGAAAGGTAATCGTATCACAGAAATATGATTCCAATGGTAAATAATCAATAGAATCATCTAAAATATTGCAATCCTCAGAAGAGGTTCTTGCATTAAATCTCCTGTTAAAATTTCATTTACATCAGGATAATCAGACAATATATCTGACATTCACTCTTCGAGGAGCACTATTCCGTTTACGTCAAGTAAACTATGGTATATAGTCGAGTATTCTAGTGCAGTGTAAACACAAAGTAAACAATATCTGTAGATGATTTAGAATGAAAGAAATCATTGTGAAACAGTAGTACAATTACATCTTGCAAATTGCATTTCAATTGAGTGACACCGTCTACAATATTATTACTAACATAGACAGCACCTCCCCTGCCCTGCGCCCTCGTTTACATCGTTTTACCTTTGGCATATTAAAACCAACGTAACCAGGAATACATAGCATTTCATCAGATCCACTAAGCTCTCTACCAATCCAAGGATATTGTGATTTGCAATTGTTGATTGAAACTCATCTGCGAAAACCTTAGCCCTCGAATTTTAAGTGTCAGTGTCTTCAAAACATTAGTCGAAATATCAACAGCAGTATAAGAATGGTTTTCACAGATACAAGTTTTAGAGAAGACATCCTTATCATTTTTAGCTCACATTTGGTATACCATATGTGGTTATCGTATAAGCTGAATCAGTTCATTTGCATCTGATTTGCATGTCTGTAGATTTGTGGTATGTGCGGATGTATGTCCGTCACACACAAAGCTCCCATACCGCCAAATCTACCGTCTCAGTATTTGGTGTACAGGTAGATGTAGGGGTTGAGATGTGAATTTGTTCAAATGAACACATCAGTGTCAAAAATGTGCAAATGAGGTAAGAAAAAGTGAAATCCTGCAAATGTGCAGGCCAGTAAGAACAGGCCAACTCCACTGATCTTGAATCATTTCCTGTCATTGTTTATGAACTGTTACATATTAACAGACCTGATGAAACCATAGACAGTAGAGGGGCGAAGACCGTCTATACTCAAACTAAGAGGGGCTTGTTTCTGCTATGCATGTTGCTAAAGTTGACCTCCAGTACCTAAAGTTTCAGACCTTAATTACTTTTGTCATTCCTGTTTTTCTGGTTTAAATATTTCTTGTTGTTTTTCTGGTTATACTGTGCAGAAATCATTGTCATAACAATCTGAACAGATAGAAACAACATTTATTGTTGATCATTGGTAACCCATACTGGTATATACCAATTCTGATCAAATTTGAGCGACACCGTATAATTGCGGTATTTTTTATTTTATTACACTTTAGACCTTGGCCTAGACCTATTTTGATCTACCTTTTGGTTTGATATCATCGTTGACATTGTATCATACACAAACACTTTACCTTCGATAATAATTCTATCATATAAAGAAAGCCTACATCGTTGGTTGTTTTGCCGGGCTTGTCTAACAAATTTCGATAAGTTCTTTCTAATGTTACGAACACGGATATAGAAATCTTCAGCAACAGGGTATTGTGTTTTAGAGTATTCGCATTTCCGTGCAGCTGTTAACACCTGTTCCTTCTGTTTAAAACTTGTACACTTGGCAATGATTGGTCGCGGAAGGGAAGGGGTATTAAGCCGATGAGGACGTTCAAAGTCCACACCGTCAATGTTATATTCGTCTTTCAGTAGGGCTTCCACTTTCTCCTCACTATCATCCCAGCTTTCTTAGCGTTTGCAGGCTCAGGAACTCCATAAACAATGAAATCATTGCGTTTTGATTGCGATGTAGTACAGTCGGCTTCAGATTCGAGTTTAAACATCGTGTTCGTAGTTGTTCAGTTTCATACCTGAGTAATTTAACATGTTCACATTTCCGCTGTAGCTCTGACCTGACCTCTATCATTCAGCTTCAATTTTCCTATTTTGTTATTTATTTCATCAGAAAGGGATTCTATTTGACCGGAGATAGACAATTTCATAGTACCAAGTTCATCCATTATATCTTTTATTGTATCATCATTTTCCGGTTTTGCCGCTGTCAGTGTTCAATTCTTCAAGTGATATCGAGCGACTGCACAGTTCTTGCACCCTGGTAGACATTGTCTCTGAAATGCTTAGTTGACTATGGCCCGGGATTAGATTCTATATCGCCACTTAGAATGAGTAATTATCGGAAACAACACATATAAGGCACACGTGAGGGCGTCAGGTAGTTCAATAGAGTGTTTGAAGTATGAATATATTGAAGAAACTCCAAAAACAACACTTAAATTTGAAAAGATACAGGGGCATGACTTTTGCAACTATAATGGCCCATTCTCTCAAAAACAATAAAATCTGTCTCCGAAGCCAACCTTTGTCAACATCCCTGTCATATATATTCTAGGTAAGTTCAATAGAGTGTTTGGAGTATGAATTTATTGAAGAAACTCCAAAAACAACACTCTAATTTGAAAAGAGACTGGGGCATGGCTTTTGCAACTATAATGCCCCATTCTCTCAAAAACAATAAAATCTGTCTCCGAAGCCCACCTTCGTCAACACTCCTGTCATTTGTTACTTACATAAGTTCATTAGAGTGTTTGAAGTATTAATATATTGAAGAAACTCCAAAAAACACTCTAATTTGAAAAAAGACTGGGGCATGGCTTTTGCAACTATAATGCCCCATTCTCTCAAAAACAATAAAATCTGTCTCCGAAGCCATCTTTGTCAACATTCCTCATTTGTTACCTACATAAGTTCATTAGAGTGTTTGAAGTATGAATTTATTGAAGAAACTCCAAAAAACACACTCTAATTTGAAAAAAGACTGGGGCATGGCTTTTGCAACTATAATGCCCCATTCTCTCAAAAACAATAAAATCTGTCTCCGAAGCCCACCTTTGTCAACATTCCTGTCATATATATTCTAGATAAGTTCTTAGAGTGTTTGAAGTATGAATATATTGAAGAAACTCCAAAAACAACACTATAATTTAAAATGAGACAAGGGCATGGCTTTTGCAACTATAATGCCCCATTCTCTCAAAAACAATAAAATCAGTATCCAAAGCCAACCTTTGTTAACATTCCTGTCATTTGTATCCTAGATATTAAGTTCAATAAAGTGTTTGAACTAAGAATACATTGAATAAAATCCAAAACCAACACTCTAATTTGAAAAGAGAGAGGGGCATGGCTTTTGCAACTATAATGCCCCATTCTCTCAAAAACAATAAAATCTACCTCCGAAGCCAACCTTTGTCAACATCCCTGTCATATATATTCTAGATAAGTTCAATAGAGTGTTTGAAGTATGAATTTATTGAAGAAACTCCAAAAACAACACTCTAATTTGAAAAGGGACTGGGGCATGGCTTTTGCAACTATAATGCCCCATTCTCTCAAAAACAATAAAATCTGCCTCCGAAGCCACCTTTGTCAACATCCCTGTCATATATATTCTAGATAAGTTCAATAGAGTGTTTGAAGTATGAATTTATTGAAGAAACTCCAAAAATAACACTCTACTAATTTGAAAAGAGGCAGGACCATGGCTTTTGCAACTATAATGCCCCATTCTCTCAAAAACAATAAAATCAGTCTACGAAGCCAACCTTTGTCAACATTCCTGTCATTTGTATCCTAGATAAGTTCAATAGAGTGTTTGAAGTAAGAATATATTGAATAAAATCCAAAACCAACACTCTAATTTGAAAAGAGACAGGGCCATGGCTTTTGCAACTATAATAGCCCATTCTCTCAAAAACAATAAAATCTGTCTCCAGTGCAAACCTTTGTCAACACTCCTGTCATTTGTTACCAACGTAAGTTCATTAGAGTGTTTGAAGTATGAATATATTGAAGAAATTCCAAAAACAACACTTTAATTTGAAAAGAGACAGGGGTATGGCTCTTGCAACTGTAGTGGCCCAGTCTCTCAAAAACAATAAAATCTGTCTCCAAGCCCACTTTTGTCAACATTCATTTGTATCGTATAGACAAGTTCAATAGAGTGTTCGAAGTAAGAATATATTGAAGAAAATCCAAACAGAATCGCCCATTCTCTCAAAAACAATAAAATCAGTCTCCGAAGTTAACCTTTGTCAACATTCCTCTAATTTTTATCAGAATGGTGATCTTGGACCTGTTTCCAGGGAACTGTGGGTGAACAGGCTAATCTCTAGAATGTGAATGTCAAAGTCTGTATATTGACTCAAGGATGTTTACTGAAGATTGAAGTGAGCAGATATGAGATAATATGACAAATGCCTAGGGTCGTCTCAAATGTGAGAATCTAAAATATGAAATATGCTATTTTTTATCGCTTTTGATGCCTAAAAGAGCATGGAAATGTCTGATACTTCCATTCAGTGCATCCTGCATGTTTCTAGCATTCATCTAACACTCATTTCTATTCCATAATTCATAAACAGTCCAAAGTGCAGTATGGTGTACCTTCCAAAAATACACATATGGAAGGCCCCTAAAATAAATTAGTAGAAAAAGGGTCAACAATTTCCCATATCTATCTAACCGCTGATTCGTTTGGCACCATTTTGAGGAATCGGAACCTTGAACATGGTCCTAACATCTGTACCAAATATCAACACAGTCTGTTCAGCAGTGTTTGACTTCTTGTCGTTTACGGACAATTTTCACTCTCCGACATCCACTCAACCCCATCACAATAACTTGATGACCTACGGTCATTATGTTAAAAATTATCAAATGTTACCGCTTCTCTCCCCCTACCGCGCAGAACAGCACTCTGAGAATCGATGTAGCACAACGTTATAGCAAGGTCTCATGGCATTTGAGGAGGGACCCTGGTTATACCTCAGGTACGTGGAGTTGCCGTGTAGTAGTTTCTCTATCACGGTCCCTCCACAAATGTGGGGACCGTAAGCGTGTCTCTAAGCGTACACGGCAACTCCACTTGCCTGTGGGCTATACATTACACTTGCGGTCCGGTGTTAAAGATCGTATACAGTTTTTGATTCATGACGTGCAGCTGCTTGGGTAACATTTCGTACACTGAAAAATTGTAACATAACGTGATTCGACAGGATCCTGAGGCTGAAGAATCAATCAAACGCAGGGAGCGTCGCCTACTACATATACGTCCTCTCAAACGTAGGCAGCATGGCAATAATCTGCGCATGCGCCATGCAACACTTTAGCCCTGGGCATTATCTTTGCGACCAATGAAAACGGCCTGTCTCCTTATCTCGGGAACTGCCTCTATCCAAGAAATGGCACCATTCCCTTGCTTGCCCAAGAGAGATTCTGGGAGGTAACCCATCTGCAGATGTTGAATTTTGAGTAAGTCATAGACTAAGTTCCTGTCTGTCCTGTTGATAAATTGTTCAAAACAGGTGGGGAAAGTCAAGAGCAGCAATGGCTATCTTTACAAACTTGCTGGATGTGAATTGAAATTATGCTTTGCGCAGAACAATAAGAAACCTCTTTTACCGCTTACCCTTGTAAGAACAGCTGGAGTTTTCACACCGCCTTATCATAAATCTGCATTGTTAAGTATTTAATTGCATGCCTTAGCTTACCATATTGTTTTCTCAGGGCTTCATCAATTTAGGTGTACCATGCAAATCAAAAAAGTGAATGGAGAGACGAGGAAATTTTCAGACTAATGTGGCAGGTGTACATAAAAACAACATAAATACAAATGGCACTATTGAGGGCGCTAAGTTCAACACTTCCTATATGTGCACTTCATCTAGCACCAACGTAAAATAAATTGTGGCAAAGATTTTTTTTATTTGTTAGAAAACACAAATAGCAAAAGTCTAAAGACAAGGAATTGGTGGTCACAACAATGCAATATCCAACTTATTGTATCACATCCTTTGTGGAATACACAGAATTCAGTTTTGTGTGAAGGGATTATGATCACCCTTCATGTGAAACTTATACGCTAGTATCTTCATAAATGAATGAATACTTTCTATAAGATGAAGAGCAAAGTTGCTGACTATGAAGTTAAATTTTCAATCCTGCTGAGACTTTGATAAGGTAAAGCTCACACTTAACTTATTTGTAAGGTTGAATTACAATACTTAATTCTTTCTTTCACTTCCTTTTCTCTTCATTCTCTGTATTTTTATATTCATTTCAATATTTACATGTATGTACTTGAAGACATGGCATTCCATGTTGATGATGGGTAACTTGCAGCAAATCCTTATCATTGCAGGAAACTAACCTTTCTGAATGCCTCAGGGCTTTACTCTGGCTTACATTTAATTTAATGAATATTCATGAAATCTCATTGCAACAGGGATGATATGTTGCTCAGCATGAATACACTTGCAAGCATAAATTGAAAATGTTTTGCTTTCTCAGATAGACAATATAACCAGCACACTTAAAGGTAAGGACTCAATCCCAGGGGTCAAATTTGTTCTAGTCAGTGAGAAGATAATGGAGGTATCAGCCTTTTGTTTTCAATTGAAATAGTAATCTGGTCAGTAAATTTCCTGGCAAGACAATCTGAGGCCTGATCCAGGCATTTAATGAAGTCGCTGGTGTTGACCTTTCCTTAGAAAACATTGATGTAGCCTATTAAAGCTCCAAGTAATTCAACCTGTGAAGAGATGAGCTTTTCAAAGGGTTGAATGTCCCTTTCTCATGTCCTTGAGAGGTTCAGTTCAAGATATGACATGTAAAGGGTTATTGACCTAATGATGATATGGACATGTTTCTTGATGTGTGGTTTTCATTACATTGTTAATTTTCAGGCTGCAGGTAGAGTGTCCCTCAGGGACAGATAATTGCACTGTCAATTTTTGCAAGTGCCTTTCTGATCTTCCACTTGGGTGGGCTCCTTTTGCAGCTCTTTGAGTATTAAAATAAAATTTTTTATCAGATTACCGGTAGTTTTGAGAAAATAGAAAATCTGAATTTTTCCGAAAGAGTTAAAACAGGGATGGCTGCCATTTTGAATTTCAAATATTGGTAATAGGTACACGTTTCTCTGGTACCAAAATTTGCACAGTGACCCCTTGATTTTTGTGTAACATTTTAAAAAGAGAATGGCTGAAAGCTGCCGTGAGAAAAATTGAGCAAAAGTTTGTCTTTCATTTTTGAGGCGAGAACTACTTTAAGTTGTCATGTTGCTTTTCACAGATAGTTGTTACCTTATCATCTTTATGGTTCTGTCGCATAGCAGTGTACATCTCACACTGTTATTCCAAAGGGGCATCCATTATTACGATGGCCCTACACAAAGTATACTTTGACTGGCTCAGAGTACTCACTACATGTATATGTGGATACATAACATACACATATCACATCAAACAAGCACGCAAAATACGCGCAGGTCATGTCATTATCATGTGCACAGGTGACATGAAAATTCGCACATAATACATACACAAAGATAATCAAAATAAATTCAATGTTGAACATTCCCCAAAAACGTTCAATATCCAGGTGAAGTTACATCTCATACTCTAAATTTTGTGGTATCAGAAAATCTTCCACATCTTTGGGGAAAAGCAAGTTTTAGGAATGATAATATCTTGACATTTATGGTTAGAACCATTTCAGTAATGCCACCGAGATGGTTTTTTCAAATTTAACTAATTTTGTACCAAGAGAGTGAAAAAAAATGTTGCTAAACCTTGAAATATGTTTAGAATAGGGGGGGGGGGGGTTTATCCGAACTACACCTGAGCAATTTTCTTGTTTACAAACAATGTATTTCATGCACAATATCTAGATGCATCACGGCTATATAGCTGCAACATTTCAATTTTACTTTTACATGCTACATTATCACAAACATGTTTTCACTTTTGTCAATCACCAACATACTTTGAAAACAGTGTTTACATTGGTCATATGAATCCCATACAACCTTTGAGACTCATTCCAGCGACCCCCTCCCCCTCCCTCTAAGTTGTATTAAGGGATGAATGATGTAGATCTATCCTTACAGTTCAGTCAATTCAACAGCTATCTGTGCAAATTTTGAGTGCATTTGCCCTTTGTACTCACAAGATAATACTCCAGAGAATTGTGGCCCTAGCGGCTTTGAGGCAGCTAGATGGTCACATGACTACATTTGATCTATGCGTGCTCATCATTTTCTGAGGAGCTATAAAACCACCAGGAAATCATTGTAGATTTTCTGACACAACAAAAATTATCTGGGATATTAACCGAGAGATTGTGCAGCCTTGCAGTTGAAAAGCAAGAATTTATCATGCCGGCTTTTTTGCAGTTTCCACAAAGACTTCATCATATCTGAATCCTGTAAAAGACTATTTTGCAAAGATAACCATTCAATAAAAAAGCACTTTTCAAAATTTCTTTATTGGTTATACATAATCATGTAATCATAATCGACTTTACATAGGATTCTTTCTTTGAATATACAAATGCACAGATATTTAATGTAATATGACTATTATTACAAAATTCCACACCAAACAAGATACTCATTCACATGGCTTCAGACCTACTTAAAAATATCAAAAAAAGAAGAAGAAAGGTACAGGGTCAGCTCTGAGCCATTTTAATATCTCAGTTCTCACTAGCACTACAAAAAATTCTTCCACGAAGCAGGTGTCTTCAGGGTCATCTTTTGAGAAAAGTCCATATCTCTTCATCTGAAGAGATCTGATATTAGTAAAAGCAACTTGGCATTGACCTTGATAAAGTATAGTCTTCTTTTCATCAGGAAAGGAAACTGTCTCATCCACAGAATGAGACCTTTTCAGTCTTTTGTTTCAGGGTCATTTTTCTTGTCTGAAAAGCTCCACCGCCTTGGTCAATAGATGACTTTGCTTCTGCTACGACTTGGAATCTTTGGTGTCAAATTCATCCAGGAAAGTCTCCTGCTTCACTGCAAACATAGAGTAGCCATCTGAGTGCAAAGGTCAAGGGTCATTACCATGGCAATTGGTACTATACATGTGAAATCTCTTTGCTGAGGACTGTGGACATACTAGTAAGTGCATGATTCAGAAGAGTGCTAACATAGCTGCTTTCACTGCTGTGTCTGTGTTTTAAGGTACCCTATGCTCACCACAGAACCTAGCCATTTATGATCACACAAATTGTCCTCGTTTCAAACAACAGCAAGGTGATATACTCCCGTACTGGATGCTGGATCTGCCGTAATTGTTACAAACACCATGAAAAATAGGGCATTTTCACTGACCCCTGCACATTACCTTTACATCCTGGTATTTTGTGAGCTATTTGCAAGTAAAACGTCCAATTTTGTTGCATGGAAATGCAAACTTCAGTACAAAATTCAGTGAAGATGGTCATTGTTACAGTGTTCAATCAAACTTATGAATTTACACTAACAATTATACCAAACTCTGAGGTCTTCATAGATTAATGATAACAACCATTCATGACTAGACTGGAGTAATTTGCAGCGAGTGACAAATTATGAAATATGTCCTAAAAGTTCAGAAATATGAAGCTTGCATTTCATTTGGAAGCTGTTCTCAAGTGATATTTATGTTTGTGCAGCATTGAATTTCTTTCCTCAGGCCATGTGGTTTGTTCTGATTGTAATGATCTATGTACTAGTATGCTGCTGTGACATCTATGATTCAGCCAAATTGTACAGGTGGGGTGGGGGTGGGTGTAATAATAGGAACATGTCATTGTTTTAGGATATCAGTGCCACAGTATCATATTTTCAATATTTCAATATGAATACACAAGTCTTTCTCAAATTAGAGATATTTGAAAGCTGTATAAAAACATATAACTTGCTCAAGGTTGTCTGATTTTGTTGGAGTCATTGACAAGAATCGTGCTACCTTTTTGTGATGATATCTTAATAAAGCAACTAATTGGCATTTTGAAGCCACAAAAACATTTCCTGAACATTTTTTCCCATGTGAACAACCAAACTACGTCATTCTACTGCTATTTCTTTCGTCACAAGTACCAAAACAAAGTTGTTTTTGTCTGATGAAACCTGTCTTGGTAGTGTTTGTGCATTCCAGAAAAGCACCTTATACGCATTGATCTGAGAGGTGCCGCCACCTCAGCCCTGGTAAATTTCGTCAATTTTACAAAATCATAACAAACAACTTTTAAAGGATGATATACTGATTGTACATATTTCTGACTTGACCTAAAAGTTGGAGGGGAAAGTAGAGCTATTTGTAACTGCCCTCCCACTGGCATATACGGAAAACATCATGCCCTCCCACTGAACTACATGTATGATTTTAGTGCACATGTACTGCCCTCCAATATCTATGGTCTGCCCGCTCCCCACAACAGTTCAAGCTCCCCACTGCCCTCTCCCCACCACTGAAAGTTCCCCATTGCCCACCAGATGTACATATACATTTCATTTCAGCAACTGTTTAATCTATCTCCATGTGTGTGTTCATTTACAGCAGGGGTACAACATTCAAATAAATACCAAGATTAACGCAAATAAATGTGCAAGCAAAAATGGTATCATTTTAACCTTTGAACATTGCTGCCCTCTAGCTTCTCAGTTAGGTGCTTTAATTTTTCCTGAAGTTCTATCAACCATGGCATTCCCATCCCTCTACCTATTTTCCAGTACCCACTGCCAGAAATTTTCTCCCCTCCAACTTCAGAAACTGAAATTTCTTCCCTGGCCACTGTCAACATTTACTCTTTCTCCAAGCTCGCTGATTACTTTTTCACATTTGCCTGACCACTGAAAATCTGCGCAAAAACACCTTTTTGCATAAGCAGCTTCATTGGCGGCTCAGCACCTGGTCTGATTACGAAAGGCTGTTCATGTTGCTCAAAGATGTCTGCTTCATCCTTCCAGTAGCGCCGTGTTGGCATTTTGAAGCCACAAGAGGATGGCTAAATTGGTCATTCCTACCGCTATGTTTGAATTCTTTCATGGCAAATTTGACAGACAAACAAAACAAAAAAGGCGAGTAGTTTGTTAATGTCTAAACAATCTTCTAAAGAGAATTCACAGTTCTGTTGAGTAACTGCTACTGGAGAGCTAGGCAAAAATAATTGTTTCTAGTCATTGCTTTTGTCAAAAACCAGGGTGACAACAAAGTCTGTTTTTCATGGATTTCCAAACATGTATTTATCAATTCATATTCATGAGTCTTATTGAATTCAGATTATTTAAATATTGAGGGAAGAGGCAGTTTGTGTAAAGCACAGTCTTGCAACTTGGGCACTTCAATTTTTTCATCATTGAGCTCTTGCTTTACTCAAATAAAGTGTGTGGTTTTCTTTCTGTAATGTGCAGTCACATTGGACAGACATTGCTGGGCTGGCTACTTCTGTTTGATTACTCACTAATAGTATACTCAGTCAGTTTTGGGAAAGTTATTTATATGATAATCTTTCTTGCAAGCTCAGCTTGAATATGCCAAAAATAACGGAGAGAACAATCAAACAGACCACACGCTAAACACTTAAAACAGTAAAACACATCAACCATGTTGATCAATTTTTGCCTCTGGCAGTTGATAACAGTTTCAGAAGACTTTGCTCCAAACAAATTTTTTGTTCCTTACTGGCAAAAGATACAGCACATCAGTGATAGAGGGACCATGCTTCTGTGTAACTGTTGATTTTGGTCGCAATGCAAACCAGAAAGCCACTTTACATTTTGACAAGGAAATCACAGACCTTCAGTCATGGCAAAGTATCAACATCAACACATCTCTGTCCCTCTGCACAACAAATACAAAAGTTAAAAAACCTGTAAAGAGGTTCTGCAGCTTCTACCAAACCACAGTCCGTGGATAGAGGGACTGTGCTTGTACTCAACACTTTCAAATTTTCAAATTAATCCTGCTCTACAGGAGCAATTATCATTCAATTTCAGTAAAAAGTGGAGATTTTGGCTAAACCTACAGATTTTTCACCCCAATACCAGCAGAATACCAAGCAAGATGCAATAAGATTCTACTGAGCCTTAATGTTAAATCCCTTTCTAGCTGCATGGTTCAATATACAAATCTAATTTTTTTTATTATACAACTTCTCTATCGGCTAGAGAAGCTAGGTCAACATCTGTTATGAAATGTTGCGGTTACAGGTCTCTCTTAATCTTTGCAGAAAATTAAATTTCCTACGGTGATTAAAACTTTCTTTGGCGAACCGAACCCTTTCCTGCAGGAGAGTGTCACTTCCCTACTGCAAAGACAGTAAAAAGCGGTACTGAGCCATTATCCATTTCCCATTTCTGCAAGCTATGCTTTCCCCTGTGATTGTGAAGCACTTTCCAGAGGGAATTATGACCTTTTTGCATGCAAGCCATTTTTTTGCACAGCCACATGTATGCAGTTAACAACACAACCAGACTTTGAGGTCTCTAGTCCATTTAGGCCTAGAGTGAAATACGTAAATGGCTTCTGGCATGATACTGTTGCCAAATCTTCGAACAACCATGGAGCTCTTCACTTCATTTGTAGCTCCATGGAGCAATCCCCCTACAGGCAATGCAATCTCTGTATTAAAGGTGCGAACAGAACGGGTATACAAACTCATACCCTAGCTACGATTGGAGTTGGAAGAAACCAATGATACACAACTGAATCTTTCAGTCTAACTACGAGAAATTGAGTCATACTTCTATGAGGTTGTGTTAAAATACTGTTTCTAGTAGGTTGGGCATGGAGGTGGAAGTTGACATGATCAACGCGCAACGTCACTCGCCTTATAGACACGAGTCAAAACACGTGGGTGCTCTTATGGCGATCTACAATAACGGTAAAACTCAACCAGCACAAGCACAACTGATTCCGGTTTATCGTTGAGAAATCGAAATATTTCAATTTATCCAGACAGTGTTTAGGATGCTGCAACGCTGCAGCCTGTATATTATTACGCAAGAGCAGCCGAGCACAAACAAAATCGAAGTTAAAGGATACACACTCCAACAACCGCTGCTGCTATTAAACAGCCCACTGCAGCATTTCTCTTCAGATATCTCGCCCGTAGCCTTTTCCCAATGAGCTCTCTGTGTCGTTTTGTCATCTGTTGCACAAATTCCATGTCATCTCGACTGATATTATCGCTAGAAAAGTCAACTCGTTTCATAAAATCATTACCCTTTGGGTCCGCCATATTGAATGCTGTATGTTTTACGCATGCGCTTTAACTACAGGTTGATTTTGCGTTGGATCTTCCTTGCCGTGAGATCTGATGAAGATTTGTGAGATCGCAACATTGACTCTTCAAAAGCTATTTCCCTTATTGGTTCAATGTTCTACTATCTTTATTTGGAAAAACGATCCGGCATTTTAACTTTTACGCGTAAAACAAAAGAAATAACAGTGCCAAAGATCTGTATTTTTTTTTTTTTTTTATTTTTTTTGTCGCATATAGGCCTAAGCTTAAAGATTGTGTTGAAGTTGAGTGGAGTCATGGAAGTCAGTGTAATAGGCCTACAAGTTTATGCGTCATTATGTTTCCTCTAAGTTTTTGAAATATCCTAGAGACTTCGTTTCAACATTATATTAAAAATGAAAAATTTGTAGGCAACAGTTGGAATCAAATACTTTCCTGGTTGTTGGTTTGACACTAAAACATAGTCTCGGTTTACCCAGACTGCAGTGGGGCTTCTACTTCCGCCCGCCCACACAGAAGTAGAGCCCCACTGCAGTCTGGGTAAACCGAGACTAACTGAAACATGGACTCGTTACTTCAGTTTGGGTTTCATAAGTCATTGTTGTCAAAGTTGGACACATTCACTTCTGTTCTTACAAAGTGCGTGCAGACTGACAGCTGTAAATAATGTAAATGTATACTGAGACTGTGCTTGTTTAGCAGCTCGTTCATTTTTTTAAAGCCAGGTTATATACATATACTAGAGAAAAAGAGGAAATCCGAATGAGGGCGCTGTAGGCCAACACGGGCGTGCTGCTCGGGATGTTCAGAACAGCATTTACGGTTATTTAATAAGTATGCTGTTCACAGTAATAATAGTTGTATTTATTTATTTATTTAATTATTTATTTATTTATTATTTATTTATTTATTTATTTATTTATTTATTTATTTTATTTTTGTTTCACTTTCGAAAAAGACAGTATATAAGCTTATGTAGGCCTAATTCAAACATTTTTACTGGGGCTAATAAGTTCAAATTTATTTATTCGAATTCATTCCTCTTCAGTAAAATTGAAGTTTAAGCTTAACACCCTGCGCATTAGATATTCTCGTTTGCTCTGTAGTTATGATGAGGAAAATTGTGCCCTATATCTATAACTCATGTATGGTTTTACGAAAAAAATGTGTGTTCAATAGTTTTTACTACTACTAGTAGTAAAGAGTATATGATGAGTTTGATGTTTTTGGAGCAAAACTTAAAATTATATGACCTAGGTCTTTATGTAAATCAAGGTTTGAGTACCCGAGAGATAAAACAGAGTCGTGTCATTTCTTAGTTTAAAAGATTCGCTTGCCCCTTGTGACTCGAGTCAGGGAAAGGTGAAAGTATTCCGTTATGTATGTGTTTTGCCTCATGCATGTCGTCCTCTCCGTAGATTGCCCCCCCCCCTTCCCCACCCAATCAACCCAAGGTGCTACAGTTCCACGTAGGAGGATGAGAGGCTAGGACCAGTTCCAAGTTCTTATGATTGACGCATTGTGAAAATTAAGCACATTTCCGTACACATCTGTCACACTTTAGAGAGACTTTGTTCTTTATCGATGATAATAATAATGAAGATTTTATCATTGCTTGATATTTTATTTTGTCTTTGGTCACTCTGTACTTTTGCTTTCTTATATAATCGACCATAGTGTATTTTCATTTTTAACAGTATGATGAAAATGAATGAGTTGAAGTCACCTTAGTTATACTGCTAATCAAAGTGCATGGACTGAGAGACACGACTGTTACAACGCTTCAACCCAAAAAATGATTTAATATCGAACGGATTGTACCGCGGGATTTTTTCTTTGGGATGAATTTAATCAAGTTCTCAAACTGTAAGTACTGTTTTCAGTCACCACCTAAACACATACAATCGTTTTAAAAAACTGAGCATAACATGGTCGATGAGAGCAAATTTTAAGGAACTGCGCCTGTCAGAACTGCGCCTGTGCGACCTTCTTGTTTACAAACAACGCATTTCATGTACTATATCTAGATACATCATGTCAACATTACTGCAACATTTTTGCTCTACGATATATATACACAATGATAAGCATGCGCATGTTATAACTTTCTTCAATCGCCGGCGTGCCTTGGATACAGTGTTTACTTTGGTTGTGTGGATCTTGTAAGACCTTTGAGAGCCGTTCCGAAGAACCTCTCCCTATTAACATTGCCAATTTGAATGGGTCCAGGTATTTTCTGGTCAGTTTTTATTATATATATAAAAAATGGCTACCTGGTTGAATAATAAAACACGAACTAATTATCACTTGATTCGTGATCCGCAGCTTGAGTACTTTGTTGTTTATGTGCATGCCCGTGTAAAGTTAAATGTAAATAGCACGATTCCAGCGTCGGACAAAGAGCAAACCTTTTGTCTGTATCGTGATTTTCAGTGAATATATTTAGCATACAGTGTTTTTGACATATTTGAAGAGACATTTTGTGTTTTTCAAGATATTAATTGCATTCTGGCGTCGAATTCCCAGTCTTCTGGATATATTTCTGGGTTTGTGTATTATTTGACATGACCGATTCGTGCAAGAAATTTATGACGTTGCTTCGCAAAAATTTTGAGTCCTGGCAGGAGTTGAATAAGATACGACCATTGAGTTGTACGGATGCCTTCAGGGGATCGTTGTCGTCAATCTAATTAAACAGTCCTTCTGAACAACTAAGGGGCCGTTTACGAGGTGACGCTATTCCCTGTCGTACGGCACGTTTCATTGACAAAGATAGAACAGGTTTTACGAAGGCACGTACCGTTTAAGGAACATAGCTGTACGTAGTCCATATGCTCTGTCAGAACGTATATGTCGAAATCCCGCAATATTTGATATAAGAACGTGAAACAATTTAAGTTTTGCGTGGAATTGTGAAATCAGTAGATTGAAAATTGGTGTCTTTAATGTAAACCTCAATTCTGTAGAGGTTGCGCGGTAGTTTGTGCTATTTTGAAACAATGCCATGGAAGGCCTGACTAAATAGGCATATAACCACTCATGATCTTGAAAATCTCACGATTCATTGAAAGCTGAAGGTAAACTGTAAGGTTAAACGAGTTTTCAGAAAGTTTATTTTATCAAATGTGGACTTGGCTCGAATTCTTTATCAGATTAATCTCCGAGATGCAAATTACTTTAATACAGGTAAACATCAAACGACTAAATAAATGTTCGAGACTGATTGCCATCGGACAAGTGCTCTTGAATAAATTTAACATCTATATGAGCATAGATTGTGACGGAATTTTGAAAATGGGCCTTTAACGTTCAGGCGTTTTTGCGTTCCGTGAATCTTTCCCGTTGATGGGAGTTAGATCTGATTTGACTGTTTGATATAACTTCAGTGGATAAGTGTGAGATTTATTAACGAAAGCAGAAGCAAAGTTGTTAGAAGTCAATTAAACAGACGATCAGTTTGTGTGTGACTGATTTCTGATCACTATCAACGAGGCGTAACTGACGTAATCCTACTTCTCATCAGTGCCGATATACTTTAAATCATTTTCCATTTTGTTGCTCGACAGTATTGCCCTGCCTCGCAGATTTCAATATCACTAGGCAGCTGCACTCATCGATTATCTTGAGGTTGCCTTGGCGTCCAGACCAGTGGTCACCGATAACTTCATGGTGTTGCAATTTCTAAACATCCAGCTATGAGATAAACAGACCTTTCCAAAAATCAACGACAAAATACTGGCCAAGGACTGGGGCAGTGGAATGTAGTCCTTGGTTTGAGTGCAGCGAAGCCTTTGGGATTAAGTGCACTATGGCTGAAGGGAGATTCTAGTTTTCTTAGTTTTTCAGTTACATGACGTGCAATTTAAACGCCAAAAATAGTGTCCTATTTATGCTCTAAATGGGAAATTTAGGGAACGGTCACAATTAAAGGCAGGGGGCAGAATTCACATTTTATGTGAATCATCAGATTCATATCGACATTTATATCGACTGTCATATATAAATGCACACATGTGTCCAGTTTTGATGTGGGAAAAGCCTACAGACAACCATGTACAGTGACTAAATGACACCTTTATAAAATTTGTTATACCGAAATATGCCTTTAATCATCGTACTTAAGTCATGTAGATTTATTTTTGAAATTAGAAATTTAAAGCGGCTAATTTCATATATTTGTACAGCCTTTATAGCTCCTGCTGTGTGTGTGGTTCATATACACATACACACATATCATCTCTCCCTCCCCTCCCTCCCTTCCCCATCTCTCTCTCTCTCTCTCTCTCTCTCTCTCTCTCTCTCTCTCTCTCTCTCTCTCTCTCTCTCTCTCTCTCTCTCTCTCCTCTCTCTCTCCCTCTGTATGTATGTATGTTGTATGTATGTATGTATGTATGTATGTATGTATGTATGTATGTTTATGTATGTATGTATGTATGTATGTATGTATTACGACAGACAGACAGACAGACAGATAGATAGATAGATAGATAGATAGATAGATAGATAGATAGATAGATAGATAGATAGATAGATAGATAGATAGATAGATACAAGTATACATAGATACATAGATACATAGATAGATGGATAAGTGTTTACTGGATCAGTTGGCACCAGTCGGCTCTGCATTTGTATATTGTTGGGTGAGGGGGGGTTGGCAATTTTTCTAACCAAAAGAGGGGGCTCTGAGATTTATGGTAAAAGTTTGTGGGGCTGCGAAAAAAAATTGACGAAATCTCTTCTCTTGCGACATCCCCCCTGTTAATTATGAGCGTTCCCTTATTATCGGTTGTCTTTCTCGTGGTACCGTATAGAACACCGATACGGTATGGTCCACATGCATTCTTGAGAAACAGTTTGCATTACACTGCTTACAATGATGAGTCCAACTATTCATGGCTGTACATTTGGACCCTTGACAAATTCCATGCCGTTGAATGACATTTCACTCTGCGTCTGCGCATACAAACGACTTTCACTCGTACGTACCGTATGCTCCTGTGATTACCGTACCCAGAACGACAGAGGACAGACGTCAGAACCCCTGTCTCTCATTATAACATGACGTTGAAGGAGCCATTAAGATCTCATTATCTCTGTTTCAGTACGAGATCCTCAAATTAAAGTGACTAACTACAGTCGATCGGCGCTTGACGTGGCGAGGGTGGAAAATGTACTGTGTCTTCGCGCTCTTTTAAATGAATTCTCATCCTTCATTCGTTGTTGCTATGGCCGTAAAGGCAGAATCATAATTCCCAGGTAGAAACATTTACTTTAACAGTCCACTGGGACGCCATTGTGCGTGCAAATTGTGACATGAATGCATTTTAACAAACTTTTTTGTCACTTTGAAAGGGTGTTCCGTCCACGATACGCTAATCTCTGACGACAGTCGGTTATGATGAACTTTCGCGACATATTTGACCCCGTGCAAAGAGTTCCAGTCCACACAAGATATACTAAGATACAAAGTTAAATTGTTGTTGAACTGTTTTAGGCTGAACTGACGACATTTTCTTCCGTCCACTTTATAACAAATGCACATCTGAACAGTGAAAATATCTATTTTATCTGTACATTTGTTTGGCATCTGTAGAATTATTCGCTGTTAGCTATTGATAGCTAGTCGTCGAGCAAACTCTATGTACACAAAAGATCATCCAAGTTGGACAGTCGCCAATATGTTATGTCTGCTTTTTGTACAGCACACACAAGTTGACTGAAGTTAATTAGGGACCGTCTCATGCAGGGGAGGACTCCATTCAATGGTGAACTTCACTTTCGCACTTTTATTTTGTGATAACAAGTTCGTTGTGTTTAAATATAACCAAAAAAACTGCACACTCGTGGCAACAAATGTTACAGTAAGTGTTCCTAGCTCGTTCGTGTCCCAAATACAATTTACCGACAGTAACTTTGTATCCCAAACCTTTCCTTCATCAAATTACAAAGACAAAAGTATCCTTTTAAATGTGTTAGAAGTGTCTGCCTGCTCTCCATACCTGGTCATTACACTCTCTCTGTATTGACGAAACAGTACTGAATACTGCAGTCTTCACGAGACGATAATTCTCAGTATATTGTTCTCTCAGGCAGACATGAACATTTCGCACTTTTAAATTTCGTTTAGAGGGGGGGGGGGTTTGATCTAAACGAAGGAATTTCGTTTCTTGAACTTATGCGACAACACTACGGGTAGACAAAATTAAATGCAATGTATGCAGACAGATGCCAATCAGTGTCTTTATTAAAAGCACAGATAAACAGTGAGTGCAATTAATGGATGCGGTCACTCAGACGATTGTGACAGACCAAGAGGAACATAGACAGTCTATGTTTCTCCGTGGACAGACAGACTGTAAGTTCAGTCTTTAGATCTCATAAACTCGATAAGTAATTTGGCAACTCTATCAAAACACTGAAAAGACTCGATTCTTTTAATCTTCTATGTTATCTACACAACTTGTGTATTGTACAAAAAAAGTTAACGAACGATGTACGCAACTGTCCAGCTTACATGATCTTCCCTGTATTCACTTTCATTCGATTGTGACATAAACGTTTGCAGCAGGAGTTTTAAATGTACATTATACTTCACAGATAATAATCGAAAATAAAACTGGGCTTTGCTTTTAAAATTGTGGCAAAAAGGCTTAGACTTTTGATATTTCTTTTATCTGTTACGGTTTTTGTAAGGCTTCATGCGGGTTATCATCGTTATTAGTAACGTTGCCAGAACGAGTCGTGCAACCATCGACCCCCAAAGGTAACGTACGCCTCGAAAGTGAAAGACTTGAACTTAAATTTGCTCAAACTTTCCTGGAGGAACCTTTCAACCTTTTTTACTAAAATCAATAAGGAAAGTCATGTAAACTCTGGTACCAGAGAAACAAATTACCGTAAGTTAGCGCTATTTGAAATTCAAAAAATGGCCACATATTCTGTGTCAATTCAGAAGCCAAAAAATAAAATTTTCGATTTTAAAAAACCCAAGATGTTAATGTTTCATGATGCCAAGAGCTTTAAAATGAGCCCTCGCCCAGTGGAAGATCAGAACAGTATTTGAAAAAAATGGGCGTCAAAATCTCTGTCCCCGAAGCGTATTCCTATCTTAAAAGTTGTAGGTCTACTAGCAGTCCCTACAATGAAAGGACTGTGATCTACTAAATTCTTTGGTTATCAGTTCAAAATAGAATACTACAATGAACATATAGATGCTTCTGATGTACACGAACAGGTCTCGGTTTCCGAATTCAGTACACAAACTGGCATTTTGTATACTTTTGATATTTTCCAAGAAACCCTTTACGTGGAGGTTGGAAAGCAAAACATGCTGTCTCCGACTCATGACCCGAAAGGCGAAATATCCGTGCCACAAAGAATGCAAATAGAGCCGCTGCCGTACACACCTTGCCAAAACAGGAGTCGTCTTAGGAAATTCGCTTATTGACACATTTAAACAGTGTGGTACTTCAAAAGCAGAACTTGGCTTTTTAGCCTTTGTATGCAACCTAACCTCGATTATAGAGACTCGAGGAGAATGGGACTTAGCAAAACTGTCATCGGTATTACCCCCCCCCCCGATTTTTACGAACAATTCGTCTGAGCCTGTCCAAAACAAGTTTCGACTCGATACTGAGAGAAAAAAACTACCGGTAAAAATATGTTTACTGGTGTAGTCTCCTATCGGACGTTTTTGTACCCAAATACTGCAACAGGCATTAATCTTAAGGAGGTATTCGGTTTTTACTCCATACCTTACCTTTATTACGGTGGTGCAATACAGACTTAGATCTAGAATATTTTAAGAGGGACCATAGATATACAAATAAGGCTCACATGACTTCTAGGTCCAAAATGTCTTACCTGCATGTGCGCTAAACTTAGTAATACTCGTAAACTTTCCAAAGCGCGCTGCTTGATTTCAATAGATGCAACGAAAATTTCTTGCCGAATTCTTGCAGTAAAGTCGACGAAAATCTGTCAATACTTACTTGCCCATAGAAAACGACATTGGGACATTAACGTACAAAAAAACAGATAATATTCTGCAGGTCTTGATCCGTAAAAATACGATTACAGTTCCGTCCGTGTTAGACTGCAAAATTCTTTGTGTATTGTTTTAGCATGGTTGGCGTCCATCTTATACTTTGTCAGAGATCAATCGCAGTAAAACGCCGGGTAACTCTCCAATAGCGTATACCTTTGTACATAATTGATTCGTAATAATAACATTAGCTCATTTGAAGTACGTGTGTGATGTTTCTGTGAAAAAGGAGACGATTGCAAACAAAGAGTAGGAGGTGGATTTAGACGTACATTAAATTTTTCGGATGAACTAGTGACATTTGATTTGATACAGGCTGACCAACATATTCGTGTCAGTGCAGGTGTGTGCCCACATCTCCATGTCCGTGAAATGTGGCACGGAAATTCGGAGCATGTAGCATTTGATATGCAAAGCTGCTAAATTTTGACGTAGTAAGAATTCTCCACTATAATTGCCTATCGTACCGTAATTACGGTATTTCTGTTGCGTCGTTGGTGATTAAAGAACCGCGCCCCCACCAGTTTTCTGGCATAAAATTCTGTGCTCAATGCTCATTAGACATAAGAACCCATTTGTTTAATTAAGACGTAATTCAATCTTTAATCTATACATTCTCTGTGCCATACCAACGTCCGTAATAACTGACGTTTTCTTATGCGATTGCAGTGTCATTACTCTGTGCAGTGTTTCTTCAAGAGGTCGAAAAAATGCTCGAAACAGTTGCGTTGAAGACGACATCTTCAAGACGACTAAGTGTCGACTGGAGTTAAAAATCTCCCCTCAGGACACTGAAGGTTACCATTTGTGTATCAGATGAGGACATTTCTATCCTGAATTTCAAAATATGCGTTCAAAAACTTGCAAAGTACTTTCGCTTGATGGGAAATTTCCTCCCCCCTCAAAATGCGTACTTAGCAAATCGATAACATATGATGTAAGCGAAGGGCCTGGGGCTACCGATCCAAATATTTGGCGACTCGAGTTTGTAGAATCGATTGCTGCAAATCACACAGGCTTTCGCAATTATAACAGCGAATGGTCGATACATTTGATATCATTGATTTAAAAATAACTTGAAGTGGGGGAAACGATTGCTATGTACAATATACTTGCGCCGCGGCTAGTGCTAGGCACAGCTGTCCGGTTCAATATTTCACTCATTTTCCATACCCCGGGGGGTGTGTGCAAGCCTTGGATTTTCCCCGGAGTTATAATTTCACGCATGTCTGATTTTATTTGTCAACACATACGTCACGACGGAAATTCGGAAAACGTCATATGAACCCCTAGCCAATCGTAGCGAAAGACTGTACCCGTCTGTAGCGATTGATGCACATTGAAATGAATCCCCGGATGTACGTTCTGATATAATTATGTTTTAAAGACTCCATAATGACGCTCGAATCTATTTATTTGATTTCCATTTTAGAAAATGTCTTTTTATTTATAAAGCAAAGAACGGCTAAGTTATTGTTGAAAAGATGCTACAGAAAGAAAGATGAGTCATTCGTTACCAAGTAACGTCTGTGGACGTACATGCTTGAAGATTACCTGTTTCCGTCTCGACAATATTTTCAGAAATTGTTCTAACTTCCGTCGGTAGATAAAGATAATGAGCAGATTTTTGCATGATGGTGTACAAGCATACGATAAATAAAGGATAAGAAAGACAGACAGACAGACAGACAGACAGACAGACAGATAGATAGATAGATAGATAAGTAGATAGATAGATAGATAGATAGATAGATAGATAGATAGATAGATAGATAGATAGATAGATAGATAGATAGATAGATAGATAGATAGATAGATAGATAGATAGATAGATAGATAGATAGATAGATAGATAGATAGATAGATAGATAGATAGATAGATAGATAGGTAGGTAGAGAAAGCAAGTCTCGCACAGGAACAAGCTTTAAGGAAGTCTTAGACATTGATAGATCGAGACGTGCTGTTCAAAGAAGCATTGGTGATTATATGGGAATATTTATTCGAGTATTGAACTATTTGCGATATACGGCTTAGATAAAGAAATGCACACGTCTCGTATTTTCATATGCTCGGCGACTATATAGCCTCACTAGCCAGACTGTATAGATCACGAGGGAGATGCTCGTTGGAAATTGACGGCCTACAATTACCACAGATGACTCCCAACGTCTGATTCAAGTCAACTCAAAATACAGCACAGAAATAAGGAGGGGTCTTGTTGAGTCATTTTGACGTCACCACCGTTGGCAATATCTGTTCACGTACCCATGTATGGTGATTATTTGATTAGGATAAGTGGCATGTCAATTAGGGAAATCAGTTACACACTGTTCACTAGTGATAACACACCTCAATGTGTTACTGTTTGTGTCCTGTTCGTCGCTACCTATCAGTGAATCCATTGCATAATCAAGTTGTGTCCTTCAAAATACTGAGAGCCGCAAACGACATGGAATGGGGTCGGCGGAATTTTAGAATGAAACTCCTGTTTTTTTTATCTTCTTAGCTGCGGAAAATGCGCCGATTTACCGAACGTTAACTTCGTAGACGTAACGCTTAAACAGTTAGCTTTTTGTGAGCTTTATCTCTCAGCAAATCGCGTAACTTTTAAAGGAGAACAAAAGATTGAAAAATACAAATGTAGATAGGAAGTCAATGTCAACAGGCATTGACGAGAGACCCAGGGATTGGAGTCTGCCACTTTAAAGCCCAGTTAGTTAAAGGTATACAGTCACCTGTAACCTAAATATGTCCATATATGGTCAAAGGGGCATTCCTTGGTATTCAAAATGCCCATGTGAGGGCGCTGTTTATAAAAAGCGGCCACCCGCTTAAAATCTGAGATTGGTTAGATTTTCTCTTTCCATGGTAACTGTGGCAAAATTAGAACAGGTGAGAGTATACCTTTAATATACAATAGCGTGCCCCGTCCGTGCGCGCGTCCGTGAACACCTATTACTGTAAAATGGACGGTGCTAAGCCAAGTTTTGAAGAATTGGTGTCTTTCATACGACGGATATATCAGATAGAGAACTTCATTGCAAAAAAGAATAACAAGATGACAGTGCACTTGGAAAAGTGGTCTCCTATATTATTATTTGTGCGATAATTGATGTATTCACAGAGAAAAACTCGTACACTAGCATAAAGAATTGTAACATTTTAAGGAAAATACCCAATAAAATTCTTTAAATATAAAAAAGCCCCGTTGGTTGATATATTTCTTCTATTTTACGTTATTATTGTTCTATAGCTGGGGTTTTCCTATTCTACCCTGAACTGCTGGTTATGTCAAACATTATTGTTGGCAATCGAACATAAGGTAGAATGCGCCTCAGGTACAGATATCTGGACTCACAAACTTTTACAATTCTTTTCTGATCTACTACTTGTGGTGGGGGACTCTCTTTAAAGCTCTTGCTGTAAGAAAAATGTTCACCGTCTTAGTTTTTCGAGAATAAACGACTTCCTGTTTCCCCTATGATAGAGTTAACACAGGGATGGAAGCCATTTTGAATTTGACTTATTAGGTATATAAGTATTAGGAAACTAGTTTCTCTAGAACGAAAGTGTGCATGGTAGCTCCTGCTTTTTATTCTTGACTTGATGAAAGAATATAGTTAAAAGTTTCATTGAGGAAAGTTTGAGCAAAAGTTTAAGGCATATTGAACTCGCTGCGTCGTGTCTGCAATGTTAATGTTTTATACTAAAACATAAGTCATGGGACAGAAGAGGACATGTTCCTGTTGACAAAACAAAAACATGATGAATTATCATTAAATGCTACGGCAATTGCTAATTTAATCAAGAAATTTCATGAGTAGAGATTTTTACATTCAGAACAAAGCAATTACACCTAACACAGAACGAATGACATATTGTAAAATCTGTTCAAAATCTAAAACTCACTTTCTTAGTGTTATTTTCTTCATAACAGAAACAAAAATCTGGATGATATGAACATTGGCACATACTTTCGAAATGTTTTATTGGCTGTAGCATAGACCCTCCAGAAAAACAGGGGTCTATGCTGTAGCATAGACCTATGGCTGTAGGTATAT
This sequence comes from Ptychodera flava, assembly GCF_041260155.1. Taxonomy (NCBI): domain Eukaryota; kingdom Metazoa; phylum Hemichordata; class Enteropneusta; family Ptychoderidae; genus Ptychodera; species Ptychodera flava. The sequence goes on from NC_091945.1 coordinate 26,314,942, forward strand.
ATGGCAAACATCAAAACGTAACTGCCACAAAGGACTCATTCAGAACATATTAGGCAAATTAGAGGGGAAAAATGTCAAATGCTTTTTTAAATAACAATGCATATAGAACATGGATTTGACCTCTTTAAATTGGTTTTACGTTAGTTTTTTGTTAGCGAATCGTCAGTGACGTACCGTGCGATGTATAAAAGGATTCTGGGAATTTCGAGGAAAGGAAGGAGTGGGACCTATCGGAGAATAGTTAATGTCAGATGTACGAATGCAAGCTACAAATGACCAATTCGACAGATTACACGGAATAATGTCACATGTTTGCAACATTTCTCGTCACAGAAGAAGTTCAAAGTCAAGTACACATTTTGGCAATGTTCGAGTTAATCAGATGTGTCATAGCACACAATAAGACGAAAACTAGAGCATTTTAGTATACTCAGCCACCATGCGCCTTGTGCTATCACTGATAACTTACGTTTCGCACTTTTGTCTTCAATCCGCACATTGGTTAAAATATAAGCTTTAAATATCAACAACCGGCACGCCTAGATATATTTAGTAAAATACCGTTTTCATATGACCTCCAAATGACCCTACATCCTGTTATTAACATAATTATTTTAAGAGATTAGGTAATTTTAGAAAATGGAAGCATTTTAACTCCTTTTGGAAAGTTGCAGGATGTCATGGTGCCAAACAAGCATGTGTTACTAAATATTTACCAATTCGTGAATTAAAGGGCCTAACATTTCTGCTATTGTACAACACTAATTTTATCTAGAGAAAAACGTTATGTGTTATAGGATTATTGGGTAAGCAAAAGGTGAATTTTTCAGGGTAATGAATACGGTATTTGTCGGCACATACAAACGATGAAAAGGCCTGTCTCAGTGGCTGCATCCGAATCCCCGTAAATGCAATCTAATTTTGACAACACGAACCTTAACGGACATCCTTCCGTTGTTAGGAAACACGTTCTTTTCTCTCATCCGAAAACTCATCCGAAAACTGACGAAGCAAAGGCTTGACATACCACGAATATCATCCCGTAAACAAGCACATACCACGAATATAGTCCCGTAAACAAGCCAAGCGCCATGCCGCCATTGAAGCTGCGCCGCTACTTTAGACTTTCTATCATCAATCATCAAGTAATTTTAATACAACAATACCATAAGCAAGTAAACAGAGTGTTAAAAGCGGGGTTTGAACAGCAAATAAATGATGGTGGCGTCCATTTTTATTTCACCCCTTTACCTATTGTTGAGAGAGACTTAGTATCAGACGGACAAAGAAATCAAACGCGGAACGCGTCTTAACATTTCGTCGTGCCATTTCTTGTGACAGTTGGAACATTTTCTCTTTCCAAACTAAGCTTTGATGAGCGTAGATATAGGGCAAACGTTAACAGAGGCTGCATTATGCTGTAAGTCTATTATTATTTGAATGTAGGGCCACACATGTAAATACAGAAAGAGGTAAAAAAATTTGACAGCTCATGGCCACAAATAGTTTCAGTTGACGTTAAACTGCAATTGGGCTTGTTTTAATATACGTGAAAAGAGGTTGCCTTCCGTTCTCAGCCAAAAAAAATCTTTTCCAGTCAATGAAGGTAAATTCTAGAAAAAGATGGCATGATCATTGGGCTATTTAAGCTACTCTTTCCGATAAATGGCACTCAGCTAAGCAAAGTTAAGGCACGTGAATGCTCCGTGCTTGGAAAAGACGGATTACATCATGTTACAGACGTGAATCTCAGCTTGAGAGCTGGTGGACAATGCGACAGAAGTCAACCAAATCATCGCGTTGAATTTGTGCTCGACGTTACAAAAAACAGTTCAAACGTAGAAGCTGGCATGGAGCAAGTTTTACGGTCTAGTACTGGTATCAGTCTTTTGTAACCTGCACACAAACTTTAACTGAAAGTATCGTTAATTGTATGAAGTGGGTGTTTTTAGAATTGAAGGTATCTTGCCAATTTTTGGTTCGGTAAGATACATATTAATACCTTTCAATTTCACTTATTCGGCGGCGATAACGACGAACGTTACTGAAGTTATAATTACGGTTTACACTCTGTTGAATGTGGAGTTCAAGTAGAAGCTGTGATTGTATTTGATGTATCCTACCAGCTCCGACTTTATGCAAACGATGACAATCCTAAGCAAGCAACATTTATTTGAATTGAAAGATGAAATTTGTAAACGAAATAGCCACTTGTCGGATAGTGAACAAACCATAACTTTTCGCAGACGCTCTGCGATGAGAAGACGGAAGAAATCACGCCACATCATTGAAGATTGTCACGAGATAGACAGTAGGTTTTGGACGTAAAAACGGAATATAAATGTTAGATACGTACAGTTTTTCTGTGTTTTTTTATCAGTGATTGAAATATGACTGTCTTGTTGCCCAGTCTTGTGGTATTCGCAGCATAGGCAATACTTTATACGACCGTGTTATTCCTAAGGTTGTGTTTGCTCGAATGACGCCAAGTCACAGTCATAGCTCCTAACAACCAGAAGGGTAAAGCGTTCATAAAGTCGTAGCCGGCGGTGGCGAGCCCTCCATAATGTGAGCACCGGGTCCACTGGGCCTTGCGTATAACATTAACAGAGCCCATTAGCGTGGCGTAACTGTCATCCGCAGTCGGAAAGATAGATGGACGTGAATCTTCCGTCTGGTCGTCAATTTGCTTAGTCACCAAGAGACGGAGATTTTCAATCAAACTTTGAGAAAGCAAATATTAGCCGTGCTTTCCTGAGACTGAGAATAAGTGTCTGTCAGGAAATTACTCTTATAGACATACGAACATATCCTTCATTTCTCTCCTAAGCTTATTGTCTGTAATCTCTGTACCTTTCAGTCCATAATTGTTACTTCGATCACGTGACAATGTAACAGGCAACACAGCTGAAGTGACAGAAATTAAAAATTATGCTCATAACTTACACCCAACAAAAAACATCGGCCATGCTGTTCGCTTCTGTCTTCTTCGATTGACTAAGATATTGCAGATTCATCGGACACGTGGAATTCAAAAACTCAATTATAGTTAACGTGATATTTAAGATGATACGTTGATGCTTCTAGTTACAGGAAAAATAGCCTCATTTTTCGCTGTTATTTCTTAATCATTTGTTCAGTGAGACAAGTGCATTATTATTATTCAGATCCTGGAAGTAAACTGAAATGAAAAGCATTGGTCTTGCAACCACTACACATTGTATGAAATGTGTAGCGTGATTGTCGATAGATGAGTTTGAGTCCAGACAGAAATTCAGCTGCTAGCAAATAACACTGGTCATTGCACACGTAGAGGCTACCACCATTACTTACTATCGGGGGTTCAGGGTGGATGGTCCAACTTGTAATGTTGCAAACACAGCTTGCCTCACCGACCTGTTAATGTTTTAACTCAAATGGGTATGATTCTTAGACATAGTTTTGGTGTCATATTTTGACAGGACGATATGGGAGTGGAATCAGAAACTGCATCTTATGAACATAACGAAAAACTTGCAAAATATCTTAATGGTTGAAGCTGGTGGAGCTTCATGACCCATGCCGTTTGCCTACATTTCCAACTTTCCAAACTTAAACTTCGTTTTATCCATAATTTACTCATTCTTAATTTTTAATTAAAAAACTGTTTTCAAGTATGTAAATTATAGATACATACACGGATACATACATACATACATACATACATACATACATACATACATACATACATACATACATACATACATACATACATACATACATACATACATACATACATACATACATACATACATACATACATACATACATACATACATACATACATACATACATACATACATACATACATACATGCTTTCAAAGCATTTTTATGCATAGAACTTGAGTTATATGTTACGCCATATGTAGGGAAAACGTCTTTTAAAAATTGTTCATTCCGGGAACTGTCATTTTTTGAAATGTCTGGGCAAAAACTTGTGACCTACCCTCCGAAATCACTGCCCTTTATCTTCAATCTCTGCCCAGTCCAGTCCCAGATTTCTATTTAAAACGTAGATTTATATAATTCTCATTTTTTCACGAATTTCCTGGCTGACAGCTTTCCGTTTCTGGATGCTAATTACAACATAGTGTTAGGATTTTGAAACATATGTATTATGTGAGTGACTAGTTCTCATCCTCTCAGTATTTGTTCGGATATAACGTTATATTTTTGTTGACACATAATCACATACATGTAGACACATACCGGAGAACATTTCTACGTTTTCACCAAGAACTTTCAATTTGATAACAAGCTGGCGTTAAAGGTAATTTCTAGTATAATCTTTATTAAAGCAATTTTGTCAAGATATACAGAGGCTGTTGTAATGAATGTTAAGCTCATAAAAGCGCATGGCCCATTAACAAAAGGTTTCGTGAATACGAAAACAACATCGACACAAATTCAAAATACATGCGTCCAAGATAGTATCTGATAAACAAATTTATTAAAAGCACACTGAAGGACGAACATTCTTAGCAGGTATCTATAGCTGTACATAAATGGAACAAGGCTAGACTACCAACACAATCACAAAGGGGAAGTATTGCATATTTATGAATGCAAGCACTAAAAATGTTTGACATATTCGCTACTGCTCGCAAACATGTCACACAATCATTGTATAGTGCAGTTTTGAATGGTTTTGCCGTATGTTGTACGCCATATTAGATTTCGGCAACACTTTCAGGTTATGTGAGTTTCGATGCCATACATTCTGATATCGCAAAAACCCTATACCTATTGCTGAATTCGAACTGCCACGCAGGTCACTATAATTAGCAGAGGAAAAAACACATCCATGCCTCGATTGAAATTGCTGTTACCTCTAATGCGCATGTGTACATCCGTTGTAAACTGGGAAGACTTACCAGTTTAATCTACTCATTTGAATGTAATACTTAACCTCGGATTGAAGGAAAGGACTACTGCGATACTTGGATAAATAAGATATAATTGAAGAAGTCTTCAAAACTTTCATAGTTTCTTTGTTCATCATTAAAAGCTATTATCAGAAGGAATTAATTGCCACAAAAATTTTCTCAGCTATTCACATAAACCGTTTTAGCAAACAGGCGTGCTTAATAGATTATATGTCATATCATGAACCTGGGCATAAAAATTATGCCTGAAAAAACCGATACTCTGTTAAAATGTATATTAAAACCAGCGGGTCATCATATTAATTATGAAGGTTTATTCGTTTAAAATATTCGTGCTTCGGCTTGACTTTGATAACCTATATATCCATGCATTATTTACACATACTTTTTCTAGCTTTTCAAAATTTGTGATGCAGGGAAGCGAATCAAACCATAATCCCCGATACTGTTTGCCATGAAAGGATGATTTTGACTTTCATAATCACTGTCCCCACATCTTGACGGCAATATTTCATCCTTGTCATGTATAATCGTTCACTGAACCTATTCCTTAATGGTTGAAGATTGAGAGATGTGCAGAGAATCTTTCAAACGATGCTATCTTGTTCTTCAGTAGTAATTTCTGTGTTGATTTACGAAACTTTACACAGGCTGCTGGGCAAGATTAACAAGCATTTAGTATTTATGTCCGTTTTAAAATTGCAAGACCGATATTTTTGCACCATATGAACGGGTCCACAGGCGTTGATTCTCCGGTGTCGATGCACCATCCCCGGGAGATACCTCCTCTGCACAAGTAGGATACAATCAAGTGTTGAAACATGATATTTTGTGAAATCATTACGTCATTGTCCATTTATTCATAATTTTGTCTTACATAACAGACCGATAACTGCCTCTACGCCCACGTTCTTCGTTCCCACGAGATAGTGTTATTTCGCCTCTCAGATGTCAAGTATTCCGGTGATATTTATCCACATTTGTATTATATTTCGTGTTTTTTCGTATCATTGTTTAATTCAAAAAGGAACTAGTGTGACTGAGATAAAGATAAGATATAATATATACAATAAATGCTTGTATTAGGTTCGAGATAGACCTAGGATGCTCTTTTGTTTCAGGACCAAATCACGTCATGTGTTGTTCACGTTTACTTTTTGGGACTTGTGTTCCAGTCCAAGTCCATGAGTGGACAACCCATTTACAGTCAGGCAAATGCCATAAACAATGTGTCAATTAATGTTCAAGACTATTACCGAGACAAACCAAAATATGAAAAATTTCTCAATTCTGCTCGGTAAGTGTGATTTTGTTCATTATGATAGAGGTTACCGCCCATAACAGGAAGGTATCTCTGCGCCATTCGACGCGTAAACGGGAGCTCAACAAGTATTATATATGTCAAGGAGAGCTTACGTGAGAAGAAATCGCCTCTTGTAACTTCCTGTCGAATTTAGCGCTGGTAATGATCGAGCCAAAAGCACAGAAACATCCTTTTGTGTGCATCTCATAGGCTGTATCCAAAGTTAAAGATATAATGATAGCGAGTGTACAAACATCGTGGCTGTATGAAGGTCACTAGACCTACAACGCGAGCATGGTTTATTTCTTTCCTTCTTTTGCTTTGTTTTGTTTAGTTTTGTTGTGGGTCACTATTGACCAGGTGCAGTGTCAGGCCATTTATTGACCATCAAACACAGTACGATTCGGATATTATCAGGTCACGTTGCCTGAAGCTTTCTGAAGAAAAATTTTGTCAGTCTGCTCAGTGATAACCCTTGCTTTCATCACTGTATCAGCATCCGGCAATGCGTGTAATTTAAACAACATGCCCCCCCCCCACCCGTCGACCATGATGAATTTGAGTAACCCTCCTCTCTAACACAGAAATTTTGACTGAACCCCCCCCCCTAACTTAGAAAAGTTAAGTATCAATACATGTATTTGTAAAATTTACAAAAATACAGCACTAGTAAAGACCTTTCAAATCCTGATGTGCCCTGCTACATTATCATGATCGGTTATCTCACGACGGTTGAAAAAGGTGAAACCAACAAAATGAAATTCAAAGTCTCAACAAAATGTAGATATAAAAGCTCACGCCTTAACCAGTCTATCCATATGGTATTGTTTACTTTGGATTTGTATCATGACAGGGTTTTCACTGGGATATCTGACAGGGCAGAAATTGAAAGTATAGGGAGGACAATACGCTGGAGGCTGAGGGGAAGTGTCAGAGGGGGTTGTTCCCTCTCTTGCGTGGCAAATTTTGAGAAATTGATATGTGTGCAATGGTGCAGGCTGGCGCAATGTAAGAGGTGTTTTCACTTTGTATTTTTATTAAGTAAAACTGTTTGAACACCCCAAGGGAGAGAGCACGAGAAGGTGGTGTCCCCCTCTCGCATCGAAAAATTTGAAAAATAGATGTATGAAATGGTGCACTCAGAGAGGTGTTTCAATTCACTTTGCAACAAATGTTTAGTAACTCCTCTTCTTTCTCTCCACATTTTGAGAAACCCTCCCTTGTAGCTTTCAATGTTTTGAGTGACCCCCTCCTCCCCAAGATTCCTCCGACCCACCGGCCGTAAATAATGACGGCTCCCTAAACTTTACAAATACTATCCAAGGCTAAGAGAACCGGTTTCTTTCCACTTGGACCACTTGCATAATAATACGTGTCGTTACTTGTACAACTAATTGTTTAAAATAGAGTTGGCACATGTAAATTCAGACGTACCAGTGGTGTCAGTATCGTTGACCATAACGGTGCATATTAATGACTTATTTGCATACTCGTGGAGTCGTTCAGGGGACAAAGCTACAATCTTTCCTGTTTACTTTTGTTTCATCGGAGTAAACATCCTCTTTTTCTTCCCTGTTCACTGAAATATGCTAAATTATCTGTCGTCTGATGTTGGCTGCTTCCATACTTGTAGATATGACAGTAAATGCCGCGATGACATAATTTATGGTACATACCAGAAATTATGTCATCAGCATATTTATATGTTAATTGTAAGTGTGTAGAGTAGAGCTTTGATGAGTGACAGTTCAACATGTTAAGGTGGACGGAACAACCTCTCAGATAAAAACAAATTACTTCAAATATTTTAAAAATATTGCGACACTTCCCTCAAGCCAGAATCCTCCTCGGGAACAGATATTCGGACCCTCAAACTTGTACAATAGATTTTTGTCTACCTCTTGATGGGGGCTTATTTTGACGCTCATGAAGTAGCCAAACTTTTCACCGGTTTATTCTTGTGGAAACTGGAAAATATTAATGTTTGCTCAGAGCATTAACACTGGGATGGCGGCCATTTTGAATTTAAAGTGTCGGTAAATGTTGAGTCTAATTTGGTGCTTTGGACCCTGGTTTATCTTATCAAAATTACTTTCGCGCTGACCCCCGAGTTTTATTCTTGATGATTAAAGATAGAAAGTTACCAATTTCCTCAGTCCATACCTCGTTCATCCCGGTTGGTTATAGGTAAACGTATAGGCCCTGACCGTGAACTATTGATAGTACAGTCGGATGGTTCATGCAAAGGTTACACCCCCAAACCGAGGTTATATCAATGCCTGATCGTGAAATGGCTTTGTCACACTAACTGCATCCTGCCCACATGGGGATTTCTTCTCAGATGTAAACGACTGTTAGATTCACCAAATAATGTCAAATCCACAGCCCCCAGCCTTGGGCAGCACAGAGAGTGTATACAGTCAAGGACGCAATGAAAATATTTCAACGACTTGGTACAGAGAATCGCCAAGCCTTCTCCTTATGCAGCTGAGCCTGTTGTGGTAAAACGCCAGAACGTTAAATTGACATTAAATCGAAAGAGAGTGAACGCGCGACGAAACTTACGTGACAACAATAGAGAACTTTTGGCAACGCGGCCGTCGAAAGTGCAATAACGAATTTATTACGTCACGACATGAAGTATGGAAAGCCAGGCTGTTTAATTTCGTGAACGGAATATAGAACAATATGTAGATCAGAAATACACGTATTTATATAAATATTTATATATTTGGTCATGGTGAAATATTAGATACATACATACATACATACATACATACATACATACATACATACATACATACATACATACATACATATGTATATATACATATGTCTGTCTGTCTGTCTGTCTGTCTGTCTGTCTGTCTGTCTCTGTCTGTCTGTCTGTCTGTCTGTCTGTCTGTGTGTGTATGTATGTATGTATGTATGTATGTATGTATGTATGTATGTATGTATGTATGTATGTATGTATGTATGTATGTATGTATGTATGTATGTATGTATGTATGTATGTATGTATGTATGTATGTATGTATGTATGTATGTATGTATGTATGTATGTATGTATGTATCTAATATTTCACCATGACCAAATATATATATATATATATAAGCTTATAGATATATATATATATATATATATATATATATATATATTATATATATATATATATATATAATATTATATATATATATGTGTGTGTGTGTGTGTGTGTGTTGTGTGTGTGTGTGTTGAAAATAGAGCGTTATAGTTAATAACACAATTACTTCAACTACAAAGTAATAATTTTTTCATGCATCCTGCAATCTTCAGAAAGACAGACAGAAAAAGGTGTCTGTCTGTCTGTCTGTATTTCTGTCTGTCTGAAACTAAAGTAATAGATATTATTACTTTGTACTTGAAGTGATTCGTGTTAGAGAGAGAGAGAGAGAGAGAGAGAGAGAGAGAGAGAGAGAGAGAGAGAGAGAGAGAGAGAGAGAGAGAAGGGGGGTTAAAGAACACCACATTGAAGTAAAAATGAACATTTTGTGACACATTTATACATTTTTCCAGAGATATCCATCACTTCTTTGAATCAATGAAATCTTAACGATGGCATCAAAATAAAGTTGACTTTACTGTTGAAATGAACAGCATCTGTGTCCGGTAATTCTCTTGGGAAATGAGACCATTTCACGATGGCAGATCCTGAAAGCCTCGATGTGGTCGACTTTGCCTTACAATGTCACATCTTCTACTCTATCAATGGAAAGAGGGGAAGATTTCATCAGCTCTTCCAAAAAAATATTCAATATGTGTTATCAATCTCCATTTTGCGATCATTTTCATAGTTTTTGTTTCAAGTGATCGTGTAATGCACGACTTTAGACGAAATACAATTGCTCTCCACGCCGTTCTCGCCCCTTGTGATAAACGAGACGCGTCTTTTCAAGAGTTAAATAACAATCATGACGATACACCAATCACTACAGACTATCTTGATGCAGTCACTTTAAAGATTTCCTGAGAACCCAGCACACTGCTTTCAATGTATTGGTACAATTGTTTAATTATGGAGTGAAACAACATTAATTTTGGGAGGAACTGTCATAACGATTTATACAAATATTGCTTTTACTTTCTGATATTGACTCGATTATTCGTAGGTAAAGCAACTTCTGTTTATTTGCTGTCAATGTAGAGATTTAAGAGTATAAGTTGGAGCCCCACTTTTCAAGATCTGAATATCCATGCCCCGCCCTTGTGGTATATTATGATATGTCGCTTAAGCCATTAAGATAAGCTCACGTCATCTAACTCCTTTATGAAATGATAGAACCTAAAACTGGTGTTCTGTTGTCATCGCCATTTTTGAAAAGTCACGCTACGTTAATCGTATCAATGCACCAGAGAGCGCTTTCGTCGAAACCTTTTACCGGTGGTGGATTTCTCTTGTAGTTTAAGTCGTTCTCGTCGCGGTTTTGACTTCCGAGTCGGATCATGTAAAAGTTGGCTCATGGAGGCGTGTTTTCCAACAGTTTTGCCGTGCTGACGGTCCTCACACTTTCAATTCCACGCCCACAATTCACTGGAGGATGTTTGCCGCCACATTCGTGGCCGAGGCGTTGGCACACAACACCGTAATAACGCACCGTCGATTTACTAGAACAAAACCCACTTCCTTTCCACAAGAACTCGGCGCACACGTGCTAAGATCAGCACGACACAAAACGAATGCGCAGGGGTTTCTCCTAATGGGCACTCCACGTCACGCGCTGTCAGGACCGTGAGTGGGCGTCCTCTTGACAAATGTGTCCGCCCATTCTTCCAAGACGGGTCTCCCGGATTATACAGAAAGTACCTTCTAGCCAAACTACACAGAGCACGCCCTCGGCTTGAGTTTAAATTGAAACGCCCGGCAGTACTTGTTTCAGTCCATGAGCAGTCAGAAGCACCGACAGTACACCAAGCCAACGCCGTGCACCGCGAGTAACCAACCACCACTTCGACCAGTCGTAGCGACAATCTAGGTAAGACAACACTCGCTGGCAGTCTACTTTCACTGCAGTTACTTCGCAAAAGCAAAAACCCGTTGCCTTTTTGATTTTCAGAATATTGTTTGTGCTAAATCATAACTGCAAAACTGAAATAGTAGCTTATCGAAGGCAATGCAAACCATTTTAAAAATGACACGATCATTATGAATACTAGTGGATGTTTTGCACTGATTTGAAATTCAGTTTCGACATTTTGGGGGAATAAGTCGCCTGGTCCATGATCATCTTTATTTAGAGCGTCATCTTCCCATCGGCAGCAGCTAGGAATAATCTTTGCAGTCCCCTGCCGGAGCTGTTGCGACTCAAACACCCTGCTGTATGACAGTGGCCAGAGGGTGGTCAACTGACAGCAGTACGGCTTTTCCTTACAACCACGCACACCACATTTGCCTAGCAGTTTTCAAATAAGTTGTCTGAAGTCATATTTTATTCATATTTAAGATTGTTACATACATGCAACTTCTTTTTAAATATATTATTTGATACGATCGCCATTATTTAAATCACTTCTGGCACCCTGGCCAGCATGATTCGATCACGTTATTTCTGTGAATAGTTTCTGTTTAAGAATAGGGAAAGTTATCTTAAAGGTTGGTTTCCATGGGTTACACGTGAAAGACCTTCCTCGGTGATTTTGTTAATAGCACCTACTCGTACGCGTATAATACCTTTTCCTTGACTTGAAATTTTCCTTTTCTTTGTATTCTTATCAAATTATATCGCCTAATACAATCTTTAACATCATCGCCTGGTATCAAAAAACTCGCACGAGGGCAAAATTTAATTTCAGAACGACTGATGTTCCCGATCAGTTATTCATAATCTGTAATCGGCCTTTTGAGTGTCACTGATAAGAGATTGCTGTCTGTCGTTTTGGAACTTGACACATTCACCATCATACAGTCGCCTCTTGTCGCTTCCGAGCCTCGAAAGTAGAGCGGGAAATGTTCGGTAGGATGAACGGCTTCTCAACCCGCCCACAAGGAACAATTTCCATTCGCCCGTTCTCAGCGCCATTATCTTGCACCGAATGAATTGATAGAATTTTACTTCCATGTAATATTCCCTATTAATTATTTCCCAATTAATCTCGTACTTTGTGGAGGAGATTTACGTTAGCTAATGAGATACATGGGCCAGTGGTTTCGTGAGAATCAAATACATTTGTCTTTGTGAGGACGGTAAGCCCATGAAGGCATTCAAATGTTCTTCGTGAGTGCATGAGGGTTGTGGGTATCTATGATTTTGTTTAACGTTACTCCATTTGTTTGAATTTGTTTGTCCCAACATATACAGATGCCCCCTAATGAAATACACTTGACTGTAATCTGTAATGTCGTCGATCAGGGAACGCTCCGTGCTGTGTAATCTTTGCTTGCAATTTACTTTGATTATTTCTAAACCCATCCATTAATTAGTCCGTGCGTTTGCCACTGACTAAACTCGAGGAATGCGTGACAACGAATACATAAGTTTTAGTTTGCTGACCACAATTGTTGCGAATACTTCCTTCCACGGCAAAAGCACTGCTACGTCGGTGGTTAATCAGGCGTATATGAATGAAGATAAGCACGATATTGTAAGCCACCATACTGTAATTGCACACACCTGCCTCCTCCAATGACAATGTGTCGGTGTGTGACTGAGTGTGTCAGAAAACCAACATTGTAGGTCCACTGACCGAGCTGTGGAGCTCCGTGCTCTTCCCTCCATCCCCTGGAGTCATGGTTAAGGTAGAATGCGCCTCGGGGACAGATATTTGGACTCTCAAGTTTTTTACAATTCTTTCCTGATCTACCACTTGTGGGGGCTCATTTTGAAGCCCTTGGAATAAGAAACATTTGCACCATCTAAGTTTTCTGAAAAACGAAAATTGTATTTTTCCCCGAATAGCCTACATGACCAAGGGATGCCGGGCATTTTGAATTCCAAATATCGGTAAATGTTACGTAATTTGCTATTTCCAAACTTTGCACTGTGACCCCTGATTTTTATGATTGATTCCGTAAGAGAATGGCTGAAGGATTCACTGAGCAAAATTTGAGCAAAAGTTAAAGTCTTTCACTTTCGAGGTGCATACTACCTTAACAACTGTCAAAATTGACCTTTCGTCTCATAAAACATCAAACATGGCAGATATTTTTCTTGTGTTTTACCGAGGGATTTTTAGGTTGATTTCAGTTACGTATTATATTGTATAGAAAAAGTGACGCCGCAGAGGAAAAACATTTATTTCAACAGTTGTTTGTTTGTTATCTGACTTTGCTCCACGACACGGAAGCTGCAGGATAGACGTAGCGATAAGCGTAGACGCATACGCATCGAAAATGAAGATAACGCACTTTTGCCGGCTCATATAAATAGCTCAAGGAACTCATTCTCTTTCAATAAAGACTAAAATCACAGAAAAAAAAACAGAGAAGGAAATAACCCTATGTGGGCTGATATTTAAATTTCCAAATGGCAGCTATTCACAGCTTTTTATTGAGTTTATATATTTTACGAAAATTCACATCTTACAAGTTAATTTTCTGAACAGACAAGAGGATGTACCGAAATCAACTATACACCACAAGAACAAAAGAATTGCAAAATTTTTAAGGTTCAAAAATAAGTTTCCTAACCACTCGCTGTTTCAAAATTCAACAAAATGGCAGAACATTTTAGAATGCAAATTAAACCATATTGACTTAGAGCACAATAAAAGTATAGTTACAATGTGATCATGACGGGAATTTATTTTTGAAATAGAAAAAGAAGCATATTTCTGTATGTTCGAATATGTTGAAAAACTCTAATACAGTACATTGCGTTTTTCGTATCTGTTTGTGGCTGAAAGATGATGATGTACATTGTGAGCTTGGAGGGCTTCAAATGGTTGCGCGGGGACGCGTCATTATCCACCACAGGGCATCATTGCAGCGCCATGGTTTATTAGTCTTCTAATGGCCGACCCGGTGGCCTATTAGCCGTCAATGAATTTTAATACCAATCGTATAAGAGTTATTAAGGCCTTCATTACGCTAGCAACCATTACATGTTGCCTTGTAGACCTGCAATCTCGATGACCAATTGTCATGACGGGTATTGTCTGAGAAAATTTGACATGTCTACGCTTGCTGAAATCTCGTCCTTGTTGGTCGAAATTCAGAGTTTTACGAGAGGACAAAAGGCATTGAGGATCAATACAATGAACAGCTAAACCGATAAGGAAAAAATCAGACAGTGCTAACATAAAGAGCGTAAAGAACGATTTTGTTAAGCATAGTAAGCAATGAAGATAGTAATCGACGAACATTATGAATAACACAGTAACTTGATCATTGAGACCAAACATTACATATCATGCAAAAAAAAAATATCAAGTGCAAACAGAAATCAACTTAAAATCTCAACTTCCTCCGTCGGAAGTCTAATAGCGCCACTTGAGACTCCAGAAAATTGTGCCTCTACCGAGTTAATCGCACGCGCTGATTTGTGACACTATGATTGAATTCTCCTCGGCTGAAGGTAAAAGAACCAATCAAATGCCCAAGGATAAACAGGGCTGCAGTATCATTGAACAACGCCACTCAGACATATAAACGATTTACAAATTACAACTTTTGGCATGGCGTTCACTTGACGTGTTAAGTTTTGTATTACCCGGCAATTTCTAACTCTCATCTAGATTAGATGAAATACTCAGAGCCATCATCCGGCCCGGGGGCTTCTTGTATCAAGACAAGTACATTTGCTAAACCTGACCCTTCGCTAATTGTTATTAACGTAGAATGCACCTGAGGGACAGACATTCGGACTTTAAAAGTTTTACTATACTTTTTTGCCTTTTGTGGGGCGGGGCTGTCTCATTTTGAAGCTAATGAAGTAATTAAAGTTTCGCCGGTTTGTTTTTGTGAAAATCGAAAAGTTTCTTTTTCTCGTGGAGTTAACATAGGAATTCTCTCCATCCTCTTCTAAAATCGAGTATAGAAATCGGGCGTCACTGTAGAAACCGGATTAGAGAAAACACATTACCTTAATTGATGTTATCGACTTTTGGAGTACAAAGAGTGGCCGATCGGCCTCTCAAATTTAAGGGAGAACATTTTTTTCAATTTTCCGAAAGCAAGGCGACGAAAACGCTATTTCCTCCACAGATTTCAAAACTTATCCACACAAGTTTTGTAAGATTTTGAGTTTTTCAAAAAACTTTCGCGAGACGCATTCTGCTTGAGAGACTTCACCACTAGTTCAATCTTTCCTAAGGAAACATTGAACCACTCTCTTTCAAAACATAAACTTATGACGCGGTCCTAGAGAAATAAACTTCCAAAAAGTTGCCGATATTTGAAGTTCAAAATGGCCGCCAACCCTCTGTTGACTACATGCCATTTTGGGAAAAATTAAATTTTCACAAAAATAAGGCGGTGGAAACTTCCTTTATTCCAACACCTTGAAAGTGAACCCAGGCAAGCTGTGGACCAGAAAAGTGCGTACTGTAAAAAGTTGGGAGTCGTGAACTTCTGTCCCAAATGCGAACTGTACCATAAGTGGATACATATTTATAACCGAGTTGCGTCACAAGTCACTGAGAATACTGGTGTACGTGAAAAGAATCAAAAGTGATCATAATGTCATAAGTTACCGGTGCTAACCTTTGATGAAAACTATGACGGACACTGGAAAACTGTAATATCTATATGCGGTTGAGATAAAGCTGGGTGACTATTTCCCCAGTGGCCATGGTTAATGTTGGAAAACGATGCTATTTTTACAGCGTTTGCGTCATGATGTCGTCACCGATGATTGATAACACGTTGAGCACTTGAAAGTCTCCGATGGAATGGAAAATTATACTTTCGATTCAAGGAGAAATATTTTACCAAAGCTGTGGTGCTAAGTATGTAGTTCAGTGATTTTTGTGACTGCCATTGTCATCCTCGTCGAGTAAGCTGTTCCGTGAGGCCAATGTCAGGTTGCTTCATAGTTACCCCCACCCCCACCACACAAACACACACACACAAGAATTTTTTCCGGAATGATAACTTCGGTCTAACACGTGTTGTTGTTGCTAGCTACGCGTGGCTTGTCACGTGATTTATCACGTGTGACTTCTTCATTTTAGGGCCTTGAACATTTGAAATGTACATGCTCACCATGTCTGCTTAAAGCCAAGTAGGACAACAGTGAAGACGGTCCCAAGGACAAAATTTCTCGAAGGAACCCCCGTTATCTATATATCTCGCGCTTTCAATTTTTTTTAAAATCTTTTTTATTTTCAAGACTTTTTCATGGAGTACGGATATCGTGTATTTGAAGAGCCTTTATATGCAGTTCGGTCCAAGCATAAACGTCACCTGCTTGATAGCGAAAGTTTACTGTAGCTTATAATAAAGCAGAGGTTCCTAATAGCAGAAAATATTCACACCAAACACTTAAAAAATATGACAACCATTCTGGCTTTCCTTTCACAATGAACGTTCAAGACCCATTGAAGGTAGATCGCGCCTTGGGGACAGATATTCGGCCTATAAACTTTTACAACTCTTTTCTGATATATCACTTGTGGGGGTTCAATTTAAAGCTCTTGGTATAAGAAAACCTTTCATCGCCTTAGTTTTTCGAAATTCGAAAATTGTATTTTTCTCCATAGAGTTGGTACAGGGATGGCGGCCATTTTGAATTTCAAATATCGCAAAATGTGTGGGTAATTTGTTCCGCTAGTCAAAAATTTGCACGATGACCCCTGATTTGTATTCTTGATTTTGTGAGAGAATGGTTGAAAGTGTCATTAAGGTAAGTTTGAGCCAAAGTTTAAGTCTTTCACTTTCGAGGCGCATACTACCTTAAATAATACGAGAAACAACACTCTACTTTACTCTCAGAAAAAGTTAGTTTCTGAAACACTGTAATTTCAAATTGTCATTAGTTGTCCCATCTTTATGTACTTTCTAGTATTTTTGTTCTGACTGCGAACACGTTTCTTGTCCTACTCCAAAAATTACGTCAGAATGCCTGCTTTTAAACTTTTTGATACATCCTGTATTTGAGTGGTGATGTCCAATGTCATTGAGTCAGATCTTAGTCCGACTAGAATTCTTCTGCCAATAATGACACCTATTGCATTCTGCATACAACATATTATGTTTATGCGGGTCTAATACCATGTATCTCAACATACGTCCACTCAGAGACGCAGTAAGTGAGCGCGTTCCACGTTTTCTAGAACTAAAATGACATTATTTTTCAAAAGTGACAGCTGATGTCCTTCCAAATAAAGCAAATAGGGTTAGATGTCAATGGGGGCGAATAGACTGCTGATGTACACAAATCACTTGAAAAGAATGACTGTTGTTCAAGTTCAACGTTTCTTTAATTCATGGTTTCATCGACGATCTCAAGATTGAGTGATGAGCTCTTGAGACAGAGGTGGTGAAGAAGAGTAGCTACCTATCACTCTCACGGAAACAGACATGGACTCGAGCAATTTAAATCGCCTGCATACCGTCTTCCAGGTACATAAATCAAAAACACTTCGAAGAATTAGAACGCGATTGCCAAGAAACGTTGAAGGTTAGCCGACGCATGTGGTTTATATAATGAGGGCAAACTATTAATATCTGAGATGCACAGAATCACTTAACAGATTAACAACATGGATCTCGAGATCTAGTACATGGGATTGGGCAGTGACGTTCGTCAAAGATCTTGCTCTTTTATGAGTTTAAGAACCCAGCCTGTTTTGACTGCTGGCGGGAAGTCTGTCAAAATGCTCTAAAACAAACAACGTCGTCTGGAGAAGGTGATTTTTACCCGTAATGTATGCAATAGCGGTCGACTCATTCGGTGAAATTGATGAAATTCTGTTATCATTACTGGGAGTTAAAAGTTCGCTTTTGACGTTTTAATATTCTAGATATCTGCTAAAAGAGAAATGACATAAACCCGCAGGGGCACTATGCGTTTGTGGCTAATAGGTCTATATCAAGAGTCTGCAACGCAAGCGCTACTTTTTAGGTAGAGCACGTTAACGCAAGCCCCTCTGAGAACTGTAAATGTCGGTGAAACTGGTAGCTATACCTCTGAACGGGGACTTGTTGAGTGAACAGACCAGTTGTAATGATTGTCAGATTTGGGATTCGACAACCGCCGTGACACCTATCGTTTGATTCACATTAAAAGGGTTGAACTGGAGCCGGGAGCTCTGGAATGGTCCTTTTAAAGCTCCATATTTCAAAAGTTGAACGATCGGGAACCCTGCGGGTGGAGTCGATATAAAATGCCTAGCACACCTTCAATTACCGGTTCTTTTGTGGGATCCTTTCTGTCTCGTTCTGAGTCAGCAAGCTGGTTCTTTTACAGCCATGGTTCTGGAGTAAAACGATCTGCCTAGTTGTCTCCGAACATGCCGGATATGTAAGAGGAAAGTAATGTTGGCACACTGAGTGGTTTCAACGTTACCCTGCGGGGACAGGCTAGCAACGTTTGAGATGCAATCATATGCACCGCTGAAGTTAGTTCGTCTTTCAGCTAGTGGCGTGATGTCTGCGTTCCGTTTGGTCTGTTCTCACGTGTACCAGATAAAGCCGCGAATCTTATTTCATGTCCTTGCCATAATCACGGTTTATCTACCAGTAATGTCATAAAATAGGCCAAGGAAAAACTGGCCCATGACATTTTGTGTTCCTCAACCACTTTGGTATGAGACTTCTACAAAAAAAAACAAAACTTTCTTTTCCCTTTTAACTTTATCTGGGTATGGTGGGATTTCACATCGTTGATCTCGGCAGATATACAAAAGATAATTTTCACCAGACAGTAACTTCCATTTAATATTCAATGAGCTAATTATGTTGCGTCCCCCCCCCCCCCCCGGTATGTGAAAGATTAAAATGTGCTGCCGAGACTTGGCGAAAAAGACCAGAAGTCAATACAGTCCTATCTTGCCGTTATGAAAGCGATACAGCTCTCTAATTAGAGAGATAAACAATTGTCCGCAAAACTCTTGATCGTCAGATCAAAAGCCACAATTCCTAATATGGAGAAGTGGGCTTAGGTCCTCGGTGGGTGTCAATTTACAAGGTTAAGAGCGTTTGTTTGGTTTACGTGATAATGTCATGTGAGTTCTCGTTCACATTTCATAATGAGACGCCCTTCGGAGTAACATCGGATTTTCCTAGAACGTACATTTGACATCCCCATCAGAATACCAGCCGCCTATATAATCTGTCGAGTGCTCGAAAACCAAAGCTTATTTCAAAGTCGTGAGAAAATGATAACTTTTGCAGTAGGTAGTTTCGCAGCTGGATCTTTTCTAAGGAACGTCTCGAAGTAGCGATCTGGCAACCATAGGTTGGGATCACGTGACAGAAATACAAAATAGATTAGGAACATTCTCGCTATCCCGCGGTCATGAAATATTTTATTCGGTGACATCAAACATACAATAGCATGGCGCTGGTGTTATGCAAGCAAACTTATTAGACATGTTATCGTTACCAGCAAATAACGCAGAACTTAACCACCGATAGACTAACTACAAGTTACAAATGACACCCATTCATAGATATGGGCCCTAGCCCCCAGTTCATAATGCGATAGAACAATGAATATGTAGACATCATACATGCGTGAACGCATGGAAGACAAACCGTATTTCATCGGCAACACTTGGAAAGCCTAGTAGCCCTATTTGTTCTTTGATGTTAGCATCGCCAGTGGAGCGAAATTTAATTCATCAATCGAGCTGAGCCAGGCAGGCACAGTTGCGCGTACTTGAAACAGTTTGCATTAAAACAGTTCAATCTTACAACCTCTAAGTCTGACTCTGCATGGGCTTGCCTGTCACCACAACTGTGTCGCTAAATGTGTGTTTCCATCTTGGATATTGCATGAAAGATATTGTTTAAATGTTGAGTTCCCTAAATGGCGCTAAAAAGAGAACTCGTCGAAAACACCTTCCACGCTAATGATGGTGTAGCTTTTACACGTTTGCGATTTTTAAATGAAAACTTGGCGGGAAATGGCGTGTTTCGGCCGTTGCAAGTAAATACTTGTGCAGGAGGCCATAATATAAGAAAGCGTCGCTGTTAAATCTGGCGGCGCCGTCTTGTATCTAACATTTGCGATGGTCACTTCTGTGAACAGTCTAGCTGTAAATGAGATAGGGTGATGATGAGCTAGACAATTATATCTAAGCATGCCCATAAATTGCGACTTTAAATGTTGGTTTTGTAGAAGAGGAGTGACGGAAAGCAGTTGCAAAAACCACGGAATGCACGAGAGCATTTCCTATGCTTCCAATGGAGCCTTCTGTCCGAGGAGTTAACCGACGTGTGACCAAAAATCGAAATGTGTGGCATAGCATTTTTACACTGAATCAACCGTGGCACGCAGGCGGGAGAGTCGGAAAAATGCTTTGTACACAAAGTGGGAAAGTCCTTTCTGCAGATTGGGTTATTTACTTGGAGTAATAACAAAGCAGTGCTCTGACGAATGCCACGTGATTACGTTATATATTTCCGAAGCAGTGGGAGTGTTATCTGAACGTGATGAAAAGTAACGACCCTATCCTGTGGTGAAACGCAATCGGTTGCAAACTAACTTCTGGTTGTTTTTCAATGACTCCTTCTGATACATTTCAAAAGCGTCAAATCCGCTCTTCGCGGGATTTTTGTCTCCTTACATCTAACACGTGTTCTGTCTAAATTGACCGACTGAGGACCCTTGGAACAATCAATCACGGGAGTCCCATTAAGAGTGATTGTTCTCTGTATGTCAACAGATAAAGTGACCTGGGTGGGTAGCATTATCCTCTTTACGAAAGCAGTCTTCATATCTTGCTACCAGGAGCCACTTGACAATTTCGGTAACACAGAAACAAATTGCCTCAAATTTGCTGATATTTGACATCCAAAGTGGCCACAATATCTGTGTCAACTCGATGGAGAAATAAAAGTTTAAAGGGACATCAGCTGTAACTGTTGACTAATTTTTTAACTGCTCGGTTTCAATGTATCAACTACAGAATTTTACTATAATCCGATCATCATGACCAATGCCCGGTGTCCTTCTTGCCAACACAGCGTGTATATGTGAAACGACCATTGTTATTGTTGATAGATGTATTCTAGTCCAAAGCTGAATACAAAATTTAAACAATAACAGTGTAGATTATACTCATATAGGGTATATTTATGAGCTAAATATTAGGAATTTCTCCGTGGTTCAGGGATCTAAACCAGAAACTGCAGATGATACACAGAAACAAACAAAATAAAAAATGACCAAAGTTACAGCTAATGGATCTTTAAATTTTCGCAAAATAAGAGTGCGGAACATTTGTATTCACTCAAAGAGCTTCAAATTAAGGCCACACAAGTGGAGGATCAGAATATTACATGTATTGTAAAACGTCGAGAGTCCGAATGTACATCCCTGAGGCGATACTGCCTTACATGATTTTTCACCGAAAGAAGATCGAGTTAATCAATGGAAGTACTTGGCGGGGAGCGCTGGAACGAAAAAAAAATGAACTCTCAACTTTATATTTACACTCATTTGTAGATTCATACCACCTTATGAGAAACCGGGGTATGATGCAGCATGGTTGTGATAACATTTTTTATCACAATTTGAAAGTTTTTCCTCTGTAGTATGAGAGGTTTATCTCTAACATAAGTCTATCTAAAGGCATTACGACCGTCCTAAGTAATATAAATGATCATTAGACGCCAAGTAAGACGTAGCACAATATTTCTCTTCCACGTCAGATAAGGTGGAGTGTGTAGGGTGGAGGAAATGTCTTTGTCTCCCGAGGCGGAAACTTTCGGCTAGTATTTGTTTTACACGCAGTGTTTCCATTCGTGTGAGACGTGGCAAGCTGCATATGATCATTAGGTATCGGCACAGCAAATAACCGACATTTGTGAATTTTGTTGTGGTTTCCAACACCGCAGATGATAGGAGTCTTTTCCCCTTTTGGCGAAGTTGTGCCCTTCCTACAACTAAAATCTCGTAAATTCTCGTAAATTCTCGCGTAGCGTAGGACATCGATCGCAGACAGGAAGCTTTAGCGCTGGTATAAAAGAATTCGTTGGTTTCACCACACTAAGAGAAAAAATTAGAGCTGTGAAGGTCATAGCTTTTAAAATATTTCAGCTCGCTCTCCAAAATAGCAAACTAACGCTAGATACATGAACTGTCGTTCGGTGGCCATATTTTTGAACTTGGAAGTATCTGAACCTACGAAAGACAGAAGGAGCTGTTTACTCGACTTGCATTGACGTCGAATATGTAACAAGCGATGCAAGATGTTTTCTGAACAGCGGCAAACCTCGCCATTTCGAAAATGTTATTTTGGTAACTCCATCTCTCTCACATTTAATCTTGTCTTGTCGAAAATTAAAATCGCTTATTTGCAGCCATAATAGTGACTTTCAATTTCCCCGAAGGATTCCTCCGAGCTGACATTTGAAAGGAAATTAATATTCAAAAATGGAGTTTTATGGTTTCTCCTGGTTTTCTTTCAACTGTGAATTTTAATGAAGTTGTCCTCGGTGTTGGTTTGACAGACTTTTGTGAACTTACCAATGAATGTATATTTAGGGTAAATATGCCTGTAATTTGAAACTGAGGAAAATTAATTAAACGCGGGAATCGAGTGCCCCGTGCCGCAATAACTTTGACCGTGACTTGTGTTTGAAAGGGGTAATGAAGTGAGGTTGCCTTGTATGTGATTTTACAAACCCATTAAATCTGCATATATCCTAAAGCAGTGCTCTGAATGCCTCTGTTTCCATCAAAGATTTAGATTGAGATGCCCCTGTGTGATTCATCATGATACATTGTGCTGTTGAGACCGAGTTTGGGGGCTGCGCATGAGCGCAGTAATACGAATGTTGAAGAAACTAGACAAAAGATGACATATGAATTGTAATTAGTAATATCCGATTTTTTTCAAAATCATTCAAGATCAGCTTTCTCGGTCTATGCAACAACCATAAATGGTTTTACGCCATTGTACCATCTTCACAACAAATGCACCGATCATTTTAATCAGCAAGAGGCGCCTATATTGAAAGAAAAATACCATTTATATGATCTACCTTGTGATAGATTAGTAAAAAGATAATCCTAAGCATAATGCGTAATTGTAAATTATAATTACGCATTAATATGGATTTGCATGATCATGGTCTTGTGCGAATCGGTATGGCATCTCAATTGATCATCATATAGAATAGAGAATAAATACAAAAGACAAGGAAGGGAACATGTTATCTGAATATTTGACATTTTATTGGTGGGTTTTTGGTCTTTTTTCAGAAAAGAAGATGGAAGCTAAAATTGTCAGTTTTTGTGTAGTCATCGTGGTGCTTTTGCTCTCGTCATCCGGCAGAACAGAAGGTTCCAACACATTTCTAAGATGGGGAAAACGTAAGTATTTCTTGTCAAAAATAACGCTTCTGATATTTATGGCTATCAGGTAGCTTTTTTCCCTTTTTTGTCCAAAGTTATATATTGGCAAGAAGATAGAATTGTGATCAGAAAACACTAATTTGCCCTGGCAGTTAAATGGCAAAAGACTGATAAGGACGATAATGTTTCCGCGGGAAATTGTTAGATTTGTTTTATCGCGTGACAATTTCTTGTCAAAGTTATTATGACAGGGATATTGATATCGGCTTTACAGATACATTGTTACGATAAGCCCTGCTTTGTTTCACGTAATAGCATTGGAATTTGCCATAACAGATACAAGTTGAAAGTAAGCCATCCTTTGAGCACTTAAAACAAAGATAATAGATACAGATTGGGCAGCTCGCTGGCAGCGAGGAAATGCAGGATTGCCATGCAGTGCTTCTTCCAGAATCAGATGATGACCTTTCGCTTTCAAAAAAGCAGGAAGATGATTTTCACTACCGTAAAAGGGCTGTTCCTTGCGCAGTTCAGCAATCCATTCGCGGGAAATCAAAGGCCGGTGCTAGAATTGAAGAGGATATTCAAAATGCATTTCAGCAGATGGCTGTTGAGAATCAAAGTCACTCCGTGTCATACTATATATTTCAATGACGGCAGCCACGGCGTTATTCTTTATAAGATCTTTGTCACTATTGTCATAATATGTGTATGTCTTATCAAAGGCTAGATACGCTTTAATACATTTGACAGCTTGCTATTTCAAACTGAATTGTCATGTCGTCTTTTCGATGATAAAACAACATACAGCGCGTCAGGTACGACGTTTTTCGAAAGCATATCATTGTCATTGTGCTTCCCTTACTGAAATAGCAAAGCAATAGAACAATGCAGACATCCGGGCTTTTTCTCGTATTAATGCCTGGAATTGGTGACACAAATCTTTTCCTCTGGACTTTCAAAGTTGTACCACAAGTACTAACTTTAAAGTATAAACACCACAAAAAGTAACAGGTATCATCGAAATAACTGAAATTCAAAAGCTTGGTAGATAGATGCTGTATATAGGCCACGGACATGAAAAAAAGTTAGACAGAGTAAAACGTTGGAATAATTGTTGCTTCATATCTCACAGACTTTCAACAAAACTAATGCAATGATACTTTGATTTGTATCTCTTGCCGCTTCATTAGACTTGTGTTTTTTTAATCTCGTTAAAAGTCGACATGTTCATAAGAGACGTTCATTGTCATGGTATTTCCCCTTTAAAACATCTTCAAAGATGTATTCTTAGTAACAATGATCATCAGATGACGCGCCTGGTTGCAGCCAACGTGAGGATGACGTCACGTCATAGAATGTCAAGACCACAATAAGCGGATGGGCACTTGGCTTTCACTGATCATTCGAACTGAAAATCATCATTTGATTCTCGTGAAACAAAATAGACACGGTAAAGTGCGTATACCGCCCTAGTTTTCCGAATCTTTTAGCTCACACTTAAGAAAAGGTAATTGATCAGATTCCATGTTATGAAATTAATACACAACTCATTGTCATTTTAATTAATTTTCCAGTTTAACACGATCAGTATCCACTATTCAAAGGCAAGGGATTAGACCTCCATGCTACGTAATTAAAATATATCTCATTTTGATTTTATTAATTTTCCAGGTTGATGATAATCGACTTGTAAACTCATAATAATAATAGGCACAACTGAAGAAACAACGGCCTTACACTTACCCCTCCCCCCAAACAAAAACGAAACAAAACAATCCAATGCTTATCTGGGTGCCTCCCACATAAATAAAGGGTATTACCGTTAGTTGGGATACGTCTTTGGATCTTCCTCAGGTTCCTCTGTTTCCTACGTCATTTCTTGCAAGTTAAATTTAAAATGATCTCACAATAGCAGGAAAACTAACGCAAATAGTTTACTTTTTCCATCTAGGTACAGAAACAACGCAACAAGAATCTCTCTGTGAGTCGCCGAGAGAAATGACGATCCACATATTCGGAGACGAAGAAATTCTCTGTCGTAAAATTCAAACTGGTGGCATTTACAAGTGCGAAAGGTGAGGGACATTCTGTGTTCTCTCTATATATCTTTCTCCCCCCCTCTCTCTCTCTCTCTCTCTCTCTCTCTCTCTCTCTCTCTCTCTCTCTCTCTCTCTCTCTCTCTCTCTCTGACATCTGTTATAGACGTATGTGTTGTTAATCGATGATATCATGTGATAAAAACGTTCGGATGAAGGTCTTTAACCAACTCAAGAGAGAGTTTATTTCGTGTGATATTAATACTGTTGTTAAGATCATCGGTTACTAACGAGCTTTGCTAAGATACTGAAGCCCTATAAGTGTTATTAATTAAGTGCAAACAATTTAATGTTTGCTTATGACGGTGACATGTCAATCAAGAAGAATAATAGAATGTCTGAAATTCATTAAGGTGCATGAGCATCGCAGCATAAACAACGAAAATGAAATAAGGGATGATACAAGTTACCTTCTAGCTAATTTACCTTACATCCATTAAAAGGCATCGGTTGCATTCAATAGTTTCTGTACAGCCTTAACCCTTTGAGCGCCAAAGTCAATATTTGTCGCCTTTACAAAATATAGCCCAGTCAAATATTTTCAGATTTTTGCCAAAATTTTGATAAAAAACAGTAGCCATTGAAACGTGATGTCTACATGCTCCAAAATTATCGAAACAAATACAGAAAAATTCATAAAAATTGGCAAAATGTTGCACTAAATTTTGGTGAGGAAAAATTACTGCACTCAAAGGGTTAAACAACAGATGATTGGGACAAGTAGAAAGTAAATGAAAGCTATCACAATGAAAGACTTGAGGTTTCACTGAACGGTCACATGCCCAAACAACATCATTACTCTAATACATTTCCCCTGGCCATTTACGAAGACATAGTACGGTGAAGCGTTATGGGGGTGTCGATTGGCAAAACTAATCTTCTTCATCCGTCATTTTTCGGTTTTATTCAAACATGAGTTTGCCGTAAATCCTTGTAAAGGTCTTACAAGTACACTATTTTCACACGCAAGCATGAGACTCGTAGATCTTTAAGGAGATTGTTCTCTCTAACTCTCTAATTTGCATCGCTACATAAGTATTTCCTGTTAATCCAGGGGATGGATGATTACCTTGTGATTATGATATTAAACATAAAAGCTACATATATTAAGATATATCTACCTCTACTTGGTTTTTGACTGATTAGTTTGAAATGAAAGAGAAATCAATTTCAAAATTGAATATTACGGTTGATGCAGCGCTCGTGTGCACGTGCGATATGGATTTCTGAGCTATATCCCTAAAATCCAAGAATAGTCACTTTCCTCCACTTTTACCATACGGGTATCGTTTATACAAAAACAGTTTATAAGGTCGCCTGATGCCTCATTTACAGTACACGCAGCTCATGGCTGCAAGTGTACAAATACGCCCCATCACCGTTGTACTAAAGGGAACTCCTCGTCGCAAAACATCAAACATGTTTGCACTGCTGTTTTGTTATTTATGTTTGTTTTGCTGACTTTTCAAATTATGTCAAACAATGTATGCTCTGCATTTACCGTCTCATGTTGATCCAACGGATATTGAAACAAAATATATCATGTCGCGCTTCACGCTCTGCATCAACAGCAACCCTGTAGAGTACAACGGTTTCCAATGGTCCACTTCCGATTTCCTTCGGCTATATTGCGCATGACTATGAAATGGAATACTGGATAAAAATGTAGAATATCTGAATCCTTACTGTGAAGGACAGATCTTCGTAATCAGTCGTGATATCCTTTTCTCGTGTATATATATATATATATATATATATATATATATATATATATATATATATATATATATATATATGTGTGTGTATATATATATATATATATACATTGTCGGCTGGGGTTATTTTTCATCACATACTATAATGTTCTCTTTTATCTAAAGCTACACTTCATACCATTTGCATGTTAAGGTTGACACCACAGCTGACTGAAAAATGGTTAGATCGTGAGCAACTGACTTGTTTGTTGTACGATGGAAGCCTGCGACCATTTTATATGTCCCACTCAGTTACAGTATTTCTCCGTAGACTGAGATAGTCTTGTTCTTCCTTGAGAACGCCTTTGACTTTCGGTCTGTTCCGGAAACCAGAATGAACGAACCACTGCGATGCTGGTCTTTCTTATGACAGTGACTGGTATAGAAAAACAGCACAAAAACAACAAAATTTACAGGCAATTAAGAGAATCATTTTCGATTAAGAAACTGGACACAATAAACAACGGAATCAACAGTAAACAGTAGGCTGCCACTCCACCAGAGGGTACCCTGGCACTTGGACATGCACCAAAAACTATTGCATAATTGTTATAATTACTCTTTTGTGATGCAAGGATGTAAAGAATTCTGAACTTGACAGTGGCAGTTCGAGATCAGTGACTGTAGTGGACCCAATGAAGAAGAAGGGTTTAGTCCCTTCGAAATATCTGGCATATATAAGCTCAGAGTGGAACATTGATATATCCTAGTACATTATTGACGTTTGAGACCTTGGCTTTATAATGTTTTGTCCTGAAAATTTGGACATTTTACAAAACAATATAAATACAACAAAATGAACATTTCGACAAGTCTCGTATCATTTAAATCAAATGCTAAAATTTGATAATTTGAATATAAACAATAAATGACATTTTAATAATAGAAGCTTGCATCTTTGGTAACGTGACAACGCTCTTATTGAGGTGAAGTGACCAAAAACAGAATCTAAACTATCTTGTGAAACACGGACCGTCTGCTATTGACAGTGACCATATGACCAATTGTGTAAAATGACAGTACATCCTGTGGTATACTTTTCTTTGACAGCTTGACTCCAGTTGAAAAGACTACATCCCCACACAATGTAGATCATAACGTTGAAAAGTATTCCTATACTTTGCAGTTACGACTGACAACAGACGTATTCTTAAAACGACAAGGAAAACACTCTCCGTGTTTTCGGAGCATCACAGTAAACAAGCAGACATGGGATGCACGCATATTTCAACGTTCCAGAAATACTGGACAGAAATCCCGTATAATCCGCTTCACGCTCAACGGGTGCTTGCTGACTTCAATCGCATGACATGATAACCATGTCGTGAGATCATTAACTGAAAGATACCACCTCTCATTTGCCGATCGCCAATATCTGGTTGCCTGAGAAGAGCAACACTGTTATAGGTGACTGACTATGCCACAGGTAGTCAAAGCAAAGACGATCAGTGGGGAGTCGGATGCTAATTGACAGAATCTGCTTGCTGTCTTACCCACACATTCTTTCACCGTTCTACATTTCACTTGCTTATATCGGATGGTGCTATCGATGATGGAGATACGATGGTTTTCACAATGAACAAGATTCAAGTCTCTAACTGTGTTAGTCATCAAGTGACTTGCTTCTCAACAATCACGCACGCCACTCACAGTCCACCTCTTATGTTGTCATTAGAACACCTGTTTGCTGCTGTCTCGTTTCCTTGCTGACTCACTTGTATATACTTGCATTCTTAGTTACTGACTGACGGACTGACTGACGTACTGACTGACTTACTGACTTACTTACTTACTTACTTACTTACTTACTTACTTACTTACTTACTTACTTACTTACTTACTTACTTACTTACTTACTTATTTACTTACTTAGTAGATTATTTATGACTTACAAAATACTTTTATACTTAATGACTGAGTGGCTGAATGTGAATGACTGACTCACTCAAGAACTCACGAACTCGTTCATTTATTCATTCACTCACTCACTCGCCTGGTCAATTCATGGAGCAATCGTTTGCTCCATCTCAGCTCGATGCCCTTGGGTGCATACCACAACAGAACCGCAGAGCGTGAGAGTGCAAGCACGCCGTACCCGGAGTATTTGCACAACACGGTGTATTCTGCTGCCGTCCCCGAGCGAGTATTTGATGACACTAGTTGTTTACAAACAGAAATAGTTCCGGTTAGTGCTCATAAACATTAGTTTATAGCATAATGTTTTGATATTTGCACCGCTGTGCAACTACGATAGGCACGCGCGCTCTCCGATGCAAGTAAACTTTGGTACATATATGACTTTTCACATCACGGATATTCACAATGAAACCAGAACTTACGGGAAACACCTTAATATATATATATATATTCATTCACTGTTGAACTGGAAAGATTGCCCGATTATTTATGTAAAATGTTATAGAAGGAGCTTTGCAAAAACGCCAAACAGGTCTCGGAGTCGTACAGAAGTCTTATAAATATACGGAAACAGCAAAAACGACTGCTGCCGTGACTTTACTTGATTACAGTTACTGACAACAAATTTGCACAGCCTTGCGTAAGGGTTTGTAATAGATAGCTCCTGTACAAATTCAGTGGTTTAATGATTTAACTAACTTTCAAATAAGGTTTAACTAATGCCACATTGTCCTGATATTGGTACAGGAAGACCTACCTACACTTATCTGCCCTTCTGTTACCTACCTACCCACCTACCTACCTACCTACCTACCATGCGTGCGTGCGTACATACATACATACATACATACATACATACATACATACATACATACATACATACATACATACATACATACATACATACATACATACATACATACATACATACATACATACATACATACATACATACATACATACATACATACATACATACATACATACATACATACATACATACATGCATACATGCATACATACATACATACATACATACATACATACATACATAGCACTTCTGTATCTTTGCATCTTCGTGCATAAATTTGTGTTTATCCATTTGCACAAATGGATAGACAATTAGCCATTTCGTCTGTTTTCAAAGTGTGTGATTGCAAACGACACACAAATGACAAAGGAACAATACAGCCGATGTTACCAAAATTAAACCTGAAGGGTTCGCGGACCTCGAAGGAAATCATTACGATGATATATGCTCTAACTTCCAATCGTATCATAAACGCATGTATTTTGTCTAATGATCGAAGATATCTACGTCACTTTATCACACGTTGATAAAGATCGTCCACATTGTGCGTGCAGTATTGTCCATATGTATGTCACATTCACATGTTTTTACCTTTAATCAGAGTAAACACGATTCATTCAGCTTTCGTTTGGCTGACTGTTAGCGCGGGCGAATTTACAAAACAAAACAGCGCTATGAATTGATTTGGTCTCATACTAACGCTGAGTTGGATATTGCAGACTCTAACGTGAGAAGCCCAGTGATCAATTTACCAGCACAATAGGACTCCCCAGCGAAGTATTCAAATGCCCTTTACAAAACAATATGAGAGGATCGCCAGGATTTCAGAATACTCTATTAATCAAATGGAATTGCCCGCGTCGATCAAATTGCCATGAAAAGACCGCGACCCTAGTTCGCTTTTCCAGATGAAAATCTATCCAATTAACAGGCAGACCAAGGCCGCTGTGTATTAAATGCATTGGGACAAACTCCTCCAATGTTGCAGCTTTTCGAATTCACCTCTTCGTTTAATGCAATAAGACCTGTTTCTTAGAAGGGAATGAATAATCCAACAGGAATGTACTTGTAAAACGCTGTAAGCTAAAGTAAATTTTCTCTTACAGGTGGGCGGTGGATGTACTGCAATTGCAATAAATTTTCTTCAGAATGTCGAGCAAGTTTGACGAAAGTCCATTTTTTTCGGAAACGAGAAATATACCCGTGTCACAAATTGAGAATTATTCCCTATATTATTCAGTAGGTTCCGAGGATGATGATGCTTTAGACAGCTATATTGCATATTTTCAAACCGCCATTAATTTGATAAAAGACGTTTCTCGGGGAAGCTTTCCAAACATTCGAATTTGTACGATACCCTTGCGATCTGTTTCTTCATTTTAAAGTCGATAGAGTAAAAAAAATAATCCTTTTTTTGTGGAAATCGAAAACTTTATTTTTCCCATAGAATTGAGGCAGGGCGTTTTAAATTTAGAGTGACTGTAAATGTAGGGTACTTTGCTTCTTAAGGTAGAACGCGCCTTGGGGACAGATATTCGGACTCTCAAACTTTTACCATTCTTTTCTGATATACCACTTGTGAGGGTTCATTTTAAAGCTCTTGGTGCGAGAAAACTTTTCACTGGCTTAGTTTTTCGAAATTCGATAATTTTATTTTTCTCCATAGAGTTAACACAGGATGGCGGCCATTTTGAATTTCAAATATCACTAAATCTTGGGTTATTTGTTTCTCTCGTACTAAAATTTGCACGGTGACCCCCGATTTTTATTCTTGATTTTGAAAGAGAATGGTTGAAAGTTTCATATAGGAAATTTTGAGCAAAAGTTTAAGTCGTTCACTTTCGAGGCGCATACTACCTTAAATCAAAAACTTTGCACAATGACAACTGATTTTAATTTTGATTATAGAGGCGAATGGATGAAAGTTTCTTAGGGAAAGGGTGATTAAAAAGTTTAAAACTTCCTGTTTTAATGCGCTTATTAACTTAATATGAAGAATTGCTCGCTTTTTAGAAGTAGAAAGTGGGATATTGCCGGATACATCATGATTAACGTAAATTATGTGGAATGAATATCAGTGCGTGAAATCTATAGGGCGCGTACGTTTTCATCCTGTCCATCTAATACAAAGAGGTCGACATTGTTTCGTGCACACCATAGTAGAAGCGTTAGTCTTCCAAAGTCACTGATATCTGTTCAATGATATTTCGAACTGCGGCGTAACTTCGACACTAAATACTCGCTCACCGTCTGACGTCTGGAGGATCCGGTGACGGACAACGTGCCTGGTTCTACATTACGTGCTCACAGGTACTCGCGATAAGGACGGCCAACTCTACACAGTTGACGTTGATGGAGGACCGGCAGTTGCTAATGTCGAAAAACAAACATTCGAGTGAATTGGTTACACTTCAGCGACAGTAAAAGCCAATCCCCGCTGGCAAATTACAACAACGCCGCTTAGTGGTATTTACAAGCTGCAAGACGTCGTAAAAAAGAATTGTAGCCCTTTGATGTAAGGAGACGATATAAAAGGGTAAAATGTTTATACCTCTTTAAATACCATCATTACACATCGGACCATTCACAACATGACGCAGAACTGTGCTTTACGTTTCTCTTTCAGAACACCCACGGCTTTAAGTCAGCAATAATTTTTTACTTTACTTTTTTGGTTCGGACAGTCTTCGGGGAGAACAGTTCGCAGACTGGCAATGCATGTTGCTCTTTTGTAGTATCCATCGACCAGACATCATATTGAGCACATTATTATGCTCGGCAGATCTCCTACTTTTTGGAGCATCGACATTTCCCAATCAGTTTGATAATTAAATGAACTCTTGCAGTACAAACGTTATGGAATTTAAAGATTTACACTGGGTGATGTCGATGCCATTAAGACAGATAAAAAATGCACAAGAATATCTTACACAACCTAAAAACTCCGAACAATTAGGTCAAGATAGAACGTCAAAATCAAAATAAATTTAACGGATAATTGGGATTTTTACGCAACAATGTTTCGACTGTTTCATGGCCTGGGTGTTGTTCAACTATTTATATTTTGAATTTCCTGCTCGTGCATGAGTATCGGTCACTTGAAAGATTTTCCTGCTCATTAAAAGTTAAATATAATTCCTTCAAGTTCCATATATACATTCTTATACAACGATTCGGAAACTTGTGTTTCTTTTACATACATGTACGTATGGACCGATTCAATATTGATGGAATTTAAATTGAACGGTGACCATTGCAGGAAACGGAATACGAAACTGGAAAACATATTCAATGGAATTTATCAAAATGGTAAATACGAAGTTCTACCTGCGGCGTGGCGCTTTCTATTTGCAAGTTATTTTCTCCTTTATTCATTTTGATCAACTTTGACATTATTTTGCGACTTTCAAGTTTTAAATCTATAGTTCAAAGTGGTCGTTTAACAGTTACGGAGCAGCCCCGTCGTACGCCTTGATATCCAAAAATTGTGTATAAATCATCATCGTAGTTGTCGTCACAAACTCCTCCACCGTCACTATCATAGCGGTCACTGCTATTATCATACCGTTGTCACTGTTAGCAATGTTTTTCATTATGAGATTGACAGACGAAGAAGCTCGTACACTCTTTCCAAATCAACGATAGCATAGAGAGCATCTGTAATGAGGGTAAATTGTGTCAATTTTGTTCATACCTCACACGGGGTAAATTACACAAATGAGCCAAATTAACCAACTCCTTTGAAAGCATTTGTTTCCTGTTCTGTGCGTAGTCAACTATCTCGTATTCAACTCCATGGAGAGAACTGGGTTTGACCTACCTATTAGCCACACAGCTGATCCCCCTCCCCAAACAATGGAACCTCCGAAGGTAAATGTGGTATGTTTTTACCTGCTCTTTGACCGAGTAAGTGCGCCAAAAGATAGACGTGATATTGCAGCCAACCGATACGTGGTTCTTTATCATTTGGTTTTGAGATAAAAATAATCATTACAAATCGCGACTGTGCAAGTTCTGTTATGACGCAAAACGCAAAAGAAATATTTGTCGATGCACGCCACTTCAATCCAATATCTAGCACTCTGGAGTTTAAATTCCTCTTTAAGTTCAGTATCCATCACAAGCTACGAGCCAATTTTACGGTAAATACCTGATCAAGCAATCGTTCAAAAATTGCCTCGTTTAAAACGCCGATCGCTCTGCCCCCTGCCATCCGAATTGAGACTATAATACGGCACCTGTATTTTACCGTGCCAGTCTCGCAGTAGTCGACGCCACAGATCAGATGGGCAGACGCTGATTTCTCTGTCTAGAGTCACATAGGAATGATAGTTGATCCCCAGGGCTGATCAACTTCCTCGAACTTCCTCCGTGTGCAATTTCATAAATGGTAGCCTATTATTTTCAATCATTAATCCCGACACCCCCCGGTGTTGATGTCAAGGGCTTTTTAATTCAGTTCATAATGAGACATTTGTAACTCGGGAGTATTCAAGAAATGACATCCACAACTATGAGTCAGTATAAACTTCTTTCTCGCTCAAACCGGAGACTCTACACTCAACAGGTAGTTCCATACTAATCCGAGCCTTCTCAAATAACACAACCTGACTCACTCCTTCGACTTATTCCTACAGAAGTACATGAAGGGTGAATAAATAGACATTAAAACGCCCTCTGTAGTGGCCACTTGAAAGAATTTCGCAGTAATATTGTAACCTAAAGTGTTAATATCCGTCCTTTTGTTTTCCTCTCGTACAAATAGGATGAGTTCACACGAATTTCAACAAAATTGTCACCAAATCATTTTTTGTACCTATCGCAATCAAGAGAGCTTTACAAAATCATTGGATGGCCGTAGCTGAGAGCCGTTTGGATTTACACACTGCTCAACAAACGAGTCCTTCTTGTTTTGCAAATATTATGATGATTAAGCGATGTAAAATACCCAGTAACGAATGTGTCGATGTCCAGACTCAATGAAATTTTTGAAGCTTAGGAGTATGTAATAAAATGTTCCAAGTGCCGCCTTCTCATGAACACACCAGTACTTGCCTTACGCGTCGGTTCCGCTTAGCAAATCGACGTATATGGCGTGTAATCCATGCCAAAATTAACACCTTACATTTTGAGCCAACCTACATGCAACTCTCACGAAGGTACATGCAACTCTCACGAAACTGCATGCGATTCACAAAGCTACACGCAACTCTCGCGAACGTGCATGCAACTCACGAGGCTACATGCAACTCACGAAGCTACATGCAACTCACGAACTTGCATTTTGAGCCAACCTACATGCAACTCTCACGAAGCTGCATGCGACTCACCAAGCTACATGCAACTCTCACGAACGTGCATGCAACTCACCAAGCTACATGCAACTCTAACGAACGTGCATGCAACTCACGAACTTGCATGCAACTCACGAAGCTACATGCAACTCGCGAACCTGCATGCAACTCTCACGAAACTCAATGCAACTGGTGAAATGCATTCGCTTTGCGCCGCGACTCGTTTGAATCAGACTCCCTAGATTACCTTTGAAGCTCAACTCATTTGATGACTCTGCATTCGTCTTGCTTTTTGAGCTGACCGCATTCGTGTCGGGGGATAATCCATGTTTTTTTTTGGGGGGGGGGCTTGGTTGGGGTGAACCATTTTTGAAAGGAGCCCACAGCATGGTATTTTTTTTTCAGATCCGCCTCAATAGGTTTTTTTAGGGCTGCCACTACCTATAATTGCCATACGTACATGATAAAGGTATGTGCCAAAAGCCCCCATAAAAGGGAAACCTAAGTTTAGCGAATTTCATCATTTATCCCTTCTGATAGAACCCTTGAATAAAAAAACAGGCGGTAAACAAAATTATGAAAAGCCTCCGCTGGACAAATAATTGTGAACGACCTCCCAGAAAGTAATTATAAAATCTGAAGCTGTCGGTGATGTTGGAATCTCCAGGAATCACTCATCATAGTGTACATAGGTAACCATCCTTTACGGCAATCTGCACATTGCAAATGTTCAGTGTTTTTGTAAATTGTTCTCTTACATTAATTCGATTGTAAAGGATATATCCTTGGGCCATTTCCTGTCGACTTTTATGATTTCAATTTGTTTTGTCTACGTCTGACAAGGCGATTGTAAGGACTACGTATTTAGCAGGCTAATACTCGACCCGTAAAACATCGCCAGCTGTACGCATACGCTGTGTGAAGTTGCCCCCATTTTCCTTATTGAATAGTCACGGAAGTGAATAGCGCAGAGAACAAACAGTAGAGAGAAATTTGAAACGGTGCGGAGAATTGTCTCCCAGCAGGGAGATTTAAAACAGCCTGCGGAGAAATTTTAAACAGTAGAGAGAAATTTTAAAAGGCACCAAGATTTTCAAACAGCGCGGAGATTTTTACACAGTGCGGAGAGTTTTCAACAGCGCCGAGATTTTTACACACCGCCACGATTTATTTTACACAGCGGAGATTTTTTAAGAGCACCGAGATTTTTACACAGCGCGGAGAATTTCCATGAGCGCAGAGATAAATTCACACAGCACGGAGATTTTTACGCTGCGCAGACAATTGTTGTTTTCGTCCATGGTAATCGAGTGACACGATGACATCGTACAAACGAGGCAATGCGACGGGCAACTCAAGTCACTTGTTGCACTGCATATACTATATGTCGGGTCATTTTTTTCAGATCCCCTGGCTCACTGGCAGAACACATCTGAATACGTCATATGACGTTGGTATGACGCGTTGTGACGTCTCATAAGCTTCCGTGTTGTCGGAGCAAAGTTAGTCACTTTAATGATGGGTTGGTTTATTGTAAACCACATTGTGGCACAGTCTACTTGAAGTAAAATGAGAGTCAAATAAAATACGATAGAACCTCATTCACACACGTTAACCGACATAGTGTACTCCAATTCACGTATGGTTTTCTCAACCCAGAAGTGCCTTTATTAAATCGAAGGCAGCATGCAGCAGACCCTATTTAAAATTGGTTTACCCCAACAAAGTCCCCCCTTCACACGGACTGTCCCCCGACACGAATGCGTTCAGCTCAAAAACGAGCTTCAAGCAAAATGAGTTGAGCTTCAAAGGTAATCTAGGGAGTCCGATTCAAATAAGTCGCAGCGCAAAGCGAATGCATTTCAAGAGAGTTGCATGAGGTTCGAGCGAGTTGCATGCAGGTTCGCGAGTTGCATGTAGCTTCGTGAGTTGCATGCAAGTTCGTGAGTTGCATGCACGTTCGTTAGAGTTGCATGTAGCTTGGTGAGTTGCATGCACGTTCGTGAGAGTTGCATGTAGCTTGGTGAGTCGCATGCAGCTTCGTGAGAGTTGCATGTAGTTGGCTCAAAATGCAAGTTCGTGAGTTGCATGTAGCTTCGTGAGTTGCATGTAGCCTCGTGAGTTGCATGCACGTTCGCGAGAGTTGCGTGTAGCTTTGTGAATCGCATGCAGTTTCGTGAGAGTTGCATGTACCTTCGTGAGAGTTGCATGTAGGTTGGCTCAAATGTAAGGTGTTAATTTTGGCATGGATTACACGCCATACGACGTACACACTCCCGGTTCCATCGACTATGTACATTTCAATCACCGCATACTGCGTACTGTGTAATTTCCTTCTATTTTCTCAATCCACTGAGCTGCTTTCTCATTCGATGAGACGGGTGAGCTGTCGACATTCAATAACGTAAAGTCTGCTTATTTAAACACATAACTCAGTTGAAAACGTGAAATTTGTGGAGGTCATCATAAGGAGATCACAATTTCAGATTGTTTGAGCTTGTTAATGCAGAAGCATTACGTTCCTGGGTGTCGTGACCAAATGCTTGTCCAACAATTGCATATTATTGGGAGTCCTATACTGACATAATTTTTATTTCATTCTTCCTCAGCCGCAAGAATGACAAGTATTGCGACTAAAACAACCATCTAACGGCGTCCGATGTACACGAAGCAGCCACGGTTTCGCGGACCTCGACGGTTCTACTTCCACCTTCGCTGTGACATCGAGGAAACAGCAAGACGCCATGAAGACACCACACTTTTCTTTTATACTCCCTTGTATCACAAAAAAACAACCAAAAACGCATCGAAAGAGCAAAACCTGTTTTCCTTCTAAGAGAGAACTGAACCTAACAACTTTTCTTGGAGTCAAACTGATTTTTTTAGATGTAGTTATGATGCACGTTCACGGCAGAATCTCGCCGTGTGTCACGTGACTTGCCTCCGCTGTCTTTCATCGCTATGACAACCGCTTATAAAAAAAGTAGACGTAGATCGCCATGTTTTTTCTCTTTGCTTCTCCCGGTGCCGATATAATGGGTACGCTGTAGTATTGAGTGACGAGGGGAATTCATTTTGAAACCTTGCTCCTCAACTCTCATTTTATGGGCAATACAGAACATTTCAGTATAAGTTTTCGCACCATAACAGCTCACTTCTTTGAGAAAATAACGCAATTATTTTACCTATTTTCCTCCACTTTCCTTCTTACCGCTTAAGTCCTTCCTTATGGGTAAAAATAAACCAGATGCAAGAAAGATTTCTTTATTTCTGTAAAGTTTCAGTCCAATGCGTGGTGTTATTTATTGTGAGTGTGTGGTGCGTGATGCTCCGAGGGCGATACAGTGCACGTGGCATTCAGCAGTCAAGGAGGGTACTCACCGTACTGCTATAGGAAGCCAACATAATACCTAAATAGCTCTGGGTTTGAGAGAGGCCGTGTCATTCAACGGAAAGATGTGGCAAGTCACTATTACGGATCATGTCCGCCCTCTGGAAGGCAGCGGACCACGACTTTAGTTCTTGTTGTGCGTTCTGAATCTAACACTTACTTTTGAGAGTTTAATGTAGCACTGAAAACCGACAACACCTCTAATAAATACTGTGGCATCATCGACGGTTTATACGCTGAGGAGGTTTATATACATTTCATATCCAGATCCTCGTATTATCCATCATAAATTGATAATGTCTAGCACAAAATTTATATCTACATGCATCGTGAATGGTTTTGCGAAACGAAAGTTTGATCCATCGAAGACGGGACTTGACAGTTTCTGCAGAATAAATTCACCCTTTCCCCCGTCTGACTTGTCTGTCAATGTACGCTGTGTATAGACTACCCGCTAATACACGCAGACGAAGTGCGAAGAACAATGAGTTTTACAGTAAATGTTGTATATTTTTTCTGGCAATACGCTACATGCACTGTCACACCTCTTTATTGAACTTAATAAGTTTGTAATTGATATAAACCTCCGCACAGGTCATTCTGTAAACTTAAGTCTTCATTGAGTTATACAGGATCTTCGTTGATTTCTTCTACTTCGAACCAAAACGAAACAGATTATGGATTTATCGTGTGTTTGTACGAATAAGCATTATCTTATTAGATCCACAAAATTTGAGAGACAAGATCCTAGGGAGAGTAAAACGTCTGCCGGAGGAAAGAGTGTAAAGTGTAAAAAGACTGGTTCATATCTGAAACGTAGCAAACGGTACAATCCTATGATTTTTCTCCAAAAGTGGGGGGGGGTAGGTGTGTGTGTGTTTTTACAAAAAAAGAATTAGGTAGCTCCATACAACACAGACTCTTCTAGATTTTTATTTTTTCTCAGTTATAGAAGTCCCACACCTGACTTCAGTGTGTATTTTCTGAAAGCCCTGATATTGGGCAATCAGGCCGGGCACAGTACACAGTCATTATTTGCATAATAGCCACGTGACAAGCGTTTTGCTGAACCTTCTAAAATCGGTTTTTTCCTCCCTTTAGCGAACACGCTCCAAGATTTCTGGTTGAAATTTATGCATAGACAAACCTTAGCAATCAAATCTGTGTCTGTGAATTTTTCTCCGAGTCTCCATTCAAATTATATGGCGAGACAATTACAATTCCCTGAAAAGCACCTTAGCCTAACACCTTTAATATTACATAACAAAAAAACAAAGACACATAACGAAAATCCCAGACACGGAGTTAAAGGGTATTGCTAAGGCTTGTTAATGCACAAATTTCAACCGGAAATCTTGCAGCGTGTTCGCTAAAGGGAGGAAAAACAGATTTTGAAACGTTCAGCAAAACGCTTGTCACGTGACTATCGTGCAAATAATGATTGTGTACTGTGCGCGATTTTGATTTCCCTATATCGGAGCCTTTAGGAAATACATGTATATACTTTATTGGGGTTTAGTTCTTCAAGTGGAAGAAAATAAAAATCTGAAGTGTCTATTTTGTATGAAGCTAAACTATTTGGTTGTGTAAGATCACAAATATGATCGCTATCCCTGCACTTTTTGTGATTCGTGTCAACTCGATTGACGGCACCTTATTGAGGATGGGCAGTTTCATAAAGGTCGGAACGTCTGGAATTCGCACAATGATGGTCATTAAGACATATCGATATCAGAAAACATTTTTTTCTCCTACGAAATACCAGAAACAATATCGCCGATCAACAACTGCAGTCTGGAATTTCTCAAAATTGATCTCCTCTTAAGGTAACCATAGCTTAATGAATCGAGGGATCAACTTATTTCACCGACTCATGTCGGAAAAAAACGAAAGGCCAGTGTAATTACAAGTTCCTGGCATGCCGACCAAGCGCACACAAACAACACTGAGCCGAAGTGACTTAGGCTTGATGAACGCCTAAGGTTGTTTTTACCTATTCTGTATATGACCAGAATTGCTGACGTTATTTGTCGAGTGAGTTTGTGACTTGTCTTCCCTTATGTGTTTTGAGCCGACTCGGTTCTAGTTGAGGTTGCAAATTTCGTATCCTTCAGAATAATTATTTCCTTTTTCTGTAAACCATGGGGCTAGATTGAGTCATGGCGATTATGATATTGATTGTACGTGAAATCGTCGCTGTACCTCCTGTTCAGTGATCACCCTGCGAGTGATCAACAAAACACGCCCCCTGAACACCTTGGGATTGTAAAATTAAAGATTTTTCTCAGGAAGAGATAGCGGTCACTTATACGAGATAAGCAGTTCGCCCACATCTGCTTTTCAACAGTTTGATTCGCCCACCTCTGCTTTTCAACAGTTTGTACAGTAATGTGTCAAGAACTTTGAATGTTCCGGATGAAATCAACAACAATAGCGGTCTACACTATAGTTAGTGTTGTACATAACACTTGACGTAAAAAATGCTTTCCACCCCCGAACCACTTTTCAACAGTCTTTAGCTGGGCTAATTTGTAGGATCAAGAAGATTTTAGCCAAAAGGATAGCTGACACTCGTTGTTCTTATTGAATTATTTCTGAACAGCCAATCAGGTAGAGAATAGCCGTAATTTCAAACATGTAAATAATGCCTATCTGCCAATCAGACATAACCATCCAAGCCCCTGCAAATTGCCAGCTTTTGCATTTACTTTGTTTTTATTTACATACTTTGTGTCACTATCGCCCGATAAAAAAAAAACCATAATTCTTTTCTGAGGTCTCGCTTCAAATTTTGCACCCATCCCTATTAAAGAGTTTCGCTGTAATATCGCTTAGAGTGTAAAAGGCGTTTTCTCGCCAGATTAAGGCTATTACGCCCTACATGATCGAAAAAACTACTGTTCTTGTTATAGGACGCATATATATATATGCATACATACATACATACATACA
This sequence comes from Ptychodera flava, assembly GCF_041260155.1. Lineage (NCBI taxonomy): Eukaryota > Metazoa > Hemichordata > Enteropneusta > Ptychoderidae > Ptychodera > Ptychodera flava. The sequence continues at coordinate 26,356,831 of NC_091945.1, forward strand.
TACATACATACATACATACATACATACATACACTAGTATCCTTAAGATATTGTTTAATTGTACAATGGTCTAGCATGGGTCCAGTATTCTTCAGTCCTGGCGTATTTTGTCAATCAATCAAACATTAATTCCCCAAATCAATGACTCACTCAATCGATCGATCAATCAATCGATCAATCATTCGAATAACTTTACATTGCGCAGAACTCCATTTAATGTTCAGTAGAGCATAACAAAGAGAGAAGGAGACGTTAACAGTCTCTGTCGAACCGGCAAAGTCCCGATGTTTTCTTTCCAAAACTAGCCTTGCTTGGTGGCTGACGTGTTTAATGGATGACACCATACAAGGTGAGAGCAGTGGTACAGGAGTGGGAACGATGGGCATAGGTGTGTATCTATTGCTACATGGAGTAGAACTTTGAACGAAGTTGACTAGATGAAAATCGGATGGTTGACCATGCAGTGTTATCAGAAGCATGTATTGTATTTCTAGGTCACTGGCTAAAATGCCAGACGATACAGATAATTGAAATGAAAGCCATATCAATCACAAGAGAAAGACACCAACAGGAAAGGGAAGTAATATACAAAAAGTAGTCATTATGAATATACAGAGATTATTCTCTCATTGGTAGACGAATTTACACATATCTAAATATGTCGTTTTCGAGGTTTTTAACCTTTGGATAGGTGGGTTAATCTAGGTATAAACGGTGGTTTTGCCTTGATGAGGGAAGAGAACAGAGAATAATGGATTTCATATTTTTCAAATTTCTCAAACGTGTTAGGTGCCATATAGCTGAATGTTGCAATATTACAAATTAATCATGAAAACAATGGAATCCGTTCGATATCAGTTGATTTACATCATGAACGAAATCTTGGAGATTGGTAAATACTTTTGTAATGACATGTATACGTAGATTTGAAAACCTGTACCGTGCAAAATAAACTGATAAACTACACCTTAGAGTTAGGGCGAGATACAATTCTGGTTCCGGCAATCCTTGTCATTGGATTCGGTCGATTGTTCACACTGTGTTTCTCTGTACTCACTTGCTGGCGGCGGTCATATATGACTTGCAAGTTGAAAATTATTTAGTTGAACACGATTGGAACTAATTTGGGATAATTGGATGGTGAATTAATGTCGATTTAATCTACAAACGTAATCTCATCTGCTTTTCTTTTTATATTACACGCTTGCTTTTATGAGTAATTTGCAATATTGCAACATTCAGCTATATGGCACCTAACACGTTTGAGAAATTTGAAAAATATGAAAATCCAATTATCCCAAATTAGTTCCAATCGTGTTAGTTTTTAAAATCTACTATTTTTGTCGCTGTTTGAAAAACTTTCTGTGGTCACACTTTGGTAAGCATTTCTACATAAGATACAATTGATGGGGGGTTTAATGCTAAAATTCCACTGATATCGACTCTTGGTAGCCACATTCTTACTGGCCCATACTATTACCCCCACAGCGAAGTATTCTTACGGACCAATCGCTTTACAGATCCTTTAAACATCATGACGTGATTTTCAAAATGGATCGTGTCATCAATATCACTATAAAGGCAATGAAAGACAAAACTCTTGCTCAAACTTTCCTCAAACAAACTTTCAATCATTCTCTTCCAAAATCTCGAATAAAAATCAGGGGTCAAAGTTCAAATGTTGGTACCAGAGAAACAAATTATATTAACCGATACAGTATTTGAAATTCAAAATGACCGTCATCTGTGTGTTCACTCTACGGGGGAAAATAGAATGTTTGATTTTCATGAAGAAATAAGACAGTGGAAATTTTTTCCAAGACCTTCAAAATGAGCCTTCACAAATGTAGATCAGAAAGGCATTTGAAAATTTGAGAGTCCAAATACATGTATCTGCCCCTAAGGCGCATTACGTTAAAATGAATTGCGCAGACTTCTGTATAGAGATCAATGGAACGGTTGCTTATATGTGTGCGGCGACGAAGCTCGAAAAAGAGCAATTTCTCTTACATTTACATTTCACTTATTCCAAGAGCTTTAAAATGAGCCTTAACAAGTGGTATTGGGAAAATTCAGAGTCCGAATATCTGTCGCCAAGCAGCATTCTACCTGAAAATGAATTGCGCAGACTACTGTATGCAAATTATTGGAACGGCTGCTTATATGATGGCCTGGACGAGGCTCGAAAAGTAGCTATTGTTCTGTAGATCTTTACAGTTTTCACGGCATGATTTCAAAGGCCACCACGTTATCAATATTACGACCAAACGGTATAAGCGGACAACTCTATGCAAATGAACTAGTGCACGGTACCAACTCCTAGGCGATGGAATGCAAACTAACTGGGGAAAACCATTGTACTTTTGTTGCCGTTTCCAAGGTAATTGCTCAGAACATACTATTCGTATTATTAAAGAAGGATGATTCAATACTTTCTCAATGCTGGCAAAGTCTTCAAAAGGTCAGACCCGAATTAATTTTTATATCTGCCACTTATAAAGTTATCCAATCAAAACAGCTCTTTTGCTTCACTCATCAACAAGCCTTGGCAACCTCAGCTTTGTTATATCACAACCACTCTACTGTTCATTAGCTGCAATCGTCCCTGGTTGTCAATCATTACCCTTTCGCAATATTATTGTAATCACCTCTAAACCAATCAACGAGCTCTAACGACGCCTTGCATAAAATTCAGTACAAATGAACAGAGCATGCTCAAATCGAGAATGTCGAAAGTAAATCAGAAATTCATTTCAAGTTGTGAATATTTTTCCTGTCAAAAATATTAAAATTTTTCTATGAAATCTGGAGAAACTTCGAGACATTCTTTGCCGCTGCACTGAAAGTGCCATTTTAGTGATTTTTACCCTGATACTCACTTTTGAGTCTACAAACTTCATTTGTTTCTGGGTCAATAGAAAATAAAATTTGCTCGACAACTGGCAAACATGGAGAACAGTGATAAGCAGCAACTAACAAGTTTTGATGTTACTATCAATAACTGCGGAATGATGAAAAATGGAAACAGTTGAGTTTTACATAACAGCTAAAGTCCCATTCTTTTCCCGTCGGACACTGAATTATAGTTTGCCTCATTAAAAAGTCGACAGCAGAGCCTATACACGTACATGGAACATGTAATAACCATCGGAAACGGGTTTGAGCGACAAAAATATGAACCTCACCACAAGGTATTTTCTTGTATGACATAATAATCATCCTTGGGAAAAACGTAGAACTTTTGCTTCTTAATTAGAGAAGTGCCATTTTGCTATTGGATTGTATAATGCATAGGTAGTGTATTTGTGTAGGCCGCACCATTATGAGGATCCTGACACATGTTTATGGTTCAGTACTTTCACATTCTGTTTCTTGAAATGGCTCTTGTTAATTCAGTGTTTCTAATTATTAAGAGAGTGACTTTGTGTAACATGTACGTGTTCGAGTGATAGCCTGCCATGTGCTTCGATGTAATGTCCATCATGGCCTATCCCTAAAGCAGACATGCTCTTGTAAATTGTATTATATTGCAAATACAGACCAACGCCTCTTGGTTGTCGTTGGCTTCGAAACTATGTAAAAACTATAGATTTGATTTTGTGGTGACCTGAACGACTCCACGTTTTCAGATGAGTTTAATTACCTCAACTCCCCTGGCTCCATTTACCCCGGGGATGTTCTAAGCTCCCATATTTATGGTACAGACTTCAATTAAAAGTCTGTCAGCGATATTGAAGAATCCCTTCGGCATGTGCTAACGTCACCGTAACTGTGTAATTTACACGAAATCACTGGGTTGGTGGCTTCAAATGTTTACACACGCACAGACACGACTAGCGAGCCCGCCGCCAAGATCCTCCAGTCATTGCAATGCACCTTTATGATAATTAGGTGGTAAGGTTTCATACAATGTGTAACTCTATTGTAGCAGCAATCTCTTCACCAACAGTAAGGATTATTTGTATTACCCTTTGAACGATATTGTTATACTCTTTCATTTTCAATTTATCTTATAATCTCTTTCTCATCCTGTGTTTTGCATCTATCTCTGGTTGTCTGAGTTACTAATGAGCGTATGTCTGCCTGTCTGCCCCTTCTCTCTCTCTCTCTCTCTCTCTCTCTCTCTCTCTCTCTCTCTCTCTCTCTCTCTCTCTCTCTCTCTCTCTCTCTCTCTCTCTCTCTCTCTCTCCATAATGTAATCGGTTGGTAATTAAAAGCCTTTCTCTGACATGAGTGATATATGCCGATTTGATGTATTTTGACCGATTTTACGAAATTTTTGCGTCAGACACAAGTTTGATCTTGGGAGAAATACGGGTCACCATGTCGTTTAAGAGTGTTTACATTGGAGGGCAAAAAAGTTAAAACTCATCAAACTTGATGATATAAACGTGGGTTGTCGTGACGTAGAACAGCCAGGGGATAAATCCAGTATTTTTGTCAACAGATGACAAACTTTGCTTGTATATGTGATAAGTATTTTTACACGTATTATAGCAGAATCATCGACAACAACATACAAAATTGACTACCTTACTGTTGATCGGCTTTTAGGTGGGTTGGTCGATTTTATAACGCTAAACTTGATGCGTCCCATCAAATAATTTAAAGTTAAGTCGAAACGTTATACACATCAAAATATGCGATAAATTTAGTGAGTTATAAGTATATTTCTTTGCATAAAATATTTCTCTTTACGCCCCTCTCCCCCACCCTGGCTTGTTGAAAAGCTGATATCCAGTATGTTGTCAGACACAGCTTATGATCGACTGAATTAATTTGTTACAGATGAATAACTTAAAGAGTGGGACTTTTGCGATCCTCATAGAAACCCCGGAATGTGTAATCATTGGTTTTTGTAATTTCAGGGCGATCAAAAATATCTGTACTAGTACTGGTGTCGCCCATTTTCTACATCATACATGTGCACGGTGTGTGAGCTGGCGAGACATGCAGTTTATCATGGAGTACCAAAGACAACAGACGGATACGCGCAACTATTATACCTGGGATACATGACTTCAAGAATAACTCCACCAAGCACACAGTATAATATCACAAGACGACAGAAACCCTTCATTCAATAATAAAACATTTTATTATTGACCCGCAAGCAATATACCTCCCTAAGAAATATAAAATGTCTAAGCTCTAGTCTAAAATTTACACACATATACCGTCATAGGCTTTACAATAATCCAAATCAAACAATCGTGTCACTCAAAAAAAATTGGTCAAGGACTTGTGAACTCCTGACTGGTTTGCATTTTTCACACGCAAACGTGTTCATTCATAAACTATTGCCCATTTCGACTGAAAAATTGTACTGGATAAAATTTACGAATCAATGAACATCCAAAAGCGTTAACGTTGTTTAACTTTTCTACCTCCAGGAAGCAAAATCCGAGCAAACGCTATACCGTTGCAGACTACTCACTAATCTGAAAGTATCAAAAAGCACTTATACCTGTTGACGACTCATTTTTTTCGGAGTGTTTATCAAAAAGATTTAACTAGACGATACAGTCCTGATGTATTTCATTAGGAACCATTACATCTGTAACTAGTCAATGTAAAAAACACGGGTGCTCTGTGTATCGATTCTAGCTCTAGAGGGCGAGCTCTGTTTACTTGTGAAAGCTGTCAACCTAAGTAACAAGCCTATCATCATTAGCAAAATAGGTGCTGTGAAATAAGAAATATACCACCTTTCATCTTACACCATAATAATCGCCTATCCACTACGCTATGTTGTGTTTTGTGTGTGCGCGGACTGGTGGGAGGTTTTGGTGCCATGACTCAAAACCCGTGCTCGTGATAGCAATTGTAAATGACAAACTCGAATTGCTCTAATTCAAGCTTCAAAAGATCTTGTTTTTTTCTTTCCCCCTTCTACGGCACATACTTCAAATCTGTGCCTACTTGGATCACGTTCTGGAAGAAAACAAACGCAATTACATAAATTAATTGTTGCGATAAGAATATGTGATGCGGAAATATTTTGTCTGCGAGTGACGCCGTGCGAAAAAATATGGACATAATTGTGTATGGCCCTTCGTCGATTGAACTTTTACAAGCCAATCCAGCAGATGTACAAAGTTATACATGGAAAAATCAGTGTATAGTAACTACTGACCTTCTTCAAGACGATCTCGGGATTGATGAACTCGACGCCCTCTATCGAGGGTAATGGGAAACCCTTCTTTCCTTTGTCTGAAAGAAAAACATTGGAAGTCCAAAATTGTTATTTTGGCATTTTGACTTCATTTTTCTAACTGAATTTGGGTATAACATTAGAAAATTAAATGATAAAATCATTTAAATGCTTCGATGCAATATATTTACTTGGGAGAGAGAGAGAGAGAGAGAGAGAGAGAGAGAGAGAGAGAGAGAGAGAGAGAGAGAGAGAGAGAGAGAGAGAGAGAGAGAGAGTAAGTATGTCAGTCCTACCATTGAGATATGGTATCACTCCAGCGTCGATGAAGATATCCACTGCTGGCTGTATGAGGATAAGCTGAAATTGAAACCACAAAATGAAAGAGTAAGACAGGCCCAGTGGTGAGCGAGTGGTGATCGAATTGTTGGTCAGGATAGGCACTGTTCACAACTGCACGCGGGTAAAGAATGCCTTCTTTGATGGAGGCATTATGGTTCCTGCCTGATTTTCAAATTGTACAGCATTCCGTATTTGACAACGCCAGTGGTGCGAATTGTTCAATAGAAAAATACTTGAAGGTAAACGACTTTAAAATAATATTTCCTCTAAAACTATAACTTACACTAAACGGACCAATGGCAGTTTTCGTCAGTGTCAAGTCAGCGCTGAAAAAAGAATGTAAAAGAGGCCGTTTAGTTTACTTTTCGAAAGAGCCAAGAAGACTATGCTAAATTTATCGCTTTCTTCCCACAGTGGCCAAAAATGCAAGTCAAGCGAACTCTGTGTCGTCTCGACTTGTAGCGGGAAGAACTTGTACAATTATAAAGGCACTGGACGCCTGCGAATACAGACAATAACATGTTTCCCTAAATGAAGCTATCTCAAACTGGACTCCACAATTTGTCGTAAATTGAGACAACACAAAATCTCAGGAATGAAAGTATAAGTTAAAACAATCAGATAACGACATCATATATTATTTTCATCGTCTTAAGTACAGCTTAATATCCGCCATATTTTGTGGAGGTGTGAGATAGAGAGAGGGGAAGGTCTCGGTGACGTTGCCAAGACGACTAAAAGCTGCCGTTACATCAGCCAACTCACCTCATGGATGTAACCTTGCCAGTAATGTTCGGGTCAGCAAAGCCGACAGTTCCCGAGCCCTTGGCGACCTTGTTGATGGAATGAAGATAAACCGATTAAGTAAGGTTGATGAAATTTGAAGTCTTTGCTATAACAATCCATGGCTAGGAAATACTTTACGAGGAGTAACAAGCCATCAAATGCAGCATCAAAACTTGAAAGACAAGTCGTACAAATCATATTGTACAGTGATCATCCATCCATCCATCCATCCATCCATCCATACAGACTAATTTGTTCTTCTTTTCTACATTCTTACATTATCTTGGATAATTGGATAATACTGTAACAATAACAATATTATACACACACACACACACACACACACACACAAACACACACACACATAGAGAGAGAGAGAGAGAGAGAGAGATATATATATATATATATATATATATATATATATATATATATATATATATATATATATATATATATATATACATATATCAACATAAGTAAATGTGGTACTCACCACACCCAGTGTGAATACATATTGGCGTGTAGCGTTGGGTAGGACGACGTAAGCGATGACGTCACCCAACAGCATGCCATCTACCGCGTCCTTGCCAACGGTTACGTTTGGCGCCTTGGTGCTGTTTATAATCAGTTCCATCAACATGTTGGGGTACATCTTCTTTAGCTATTGTGCCAAAATTGCATAAAATGTACATTTGGATATTGCCGATGCTTATTGAGAACTGAACTATGAGTCGTATTACAATCTAATGAACAATGATTCAGGTAGGTAAATTGTCCTACTCCGTCAATATTGGCAAAAAACTAAAGTCTTGTCAAAACTTTGAAAAGAAATGAAAATTATCAAGCGTTACATTTATGTGAAATTAAATTTTAAGACTTAGAAACTTTACAAATAATCTGAACACTTTATCTTCTTAAATCATATAATGGTATTCTTTGTGTACTTTGGACAAACCAACCATCCAGTCAGGTGAATCCAAAAGTCGAACGCGCAAATAGACGAAGGATACCATGTCAATACAATTCTGACTTATCGCTGGCAATCTCTCGAAAATGAAATCGTGATCACTTCATCATTTCAATTAGTTTCTAAGCAACACCGTCCAAGAAGGGACAGGCAATGGATTTGAGTGTGAACGTTCATCCCACTGGAGGATAGCGACAGAAAAACATCTTTTATGTTTGGTAAACTTTAACTGGCTGGGGACAGTGAATCATTTATGGTCCATATAGTTTTCATGGATCACTGTGGAGGTTACATTCCCATAACTCCCTAGAAAGTCAATGCATGCAATAATGCAAACATGATGTTGTGGCACCTTTCAAACCAAGCATGCCACAAAAATGACAGAACTCTGAGAAAAATAGAAATGATTATTTTACATCATACCTGTGGAATGAGACCGCCGATACTACTCGTGTTCAGACGAAACTGGCTTTCAGCTGGGACCTGAACAAAGGAAAGAGTATTGTAATGCTGTTAAACCTTTCGCAATTGTTAGGCCTATGGAATATTCATTCAACAGTGATACTGGAGCCACGCACAATGGAGTTTGCGAGAATGAGTCAGTATATAGCTGTTGAACATCTCCGCACTCTAAGACACTGTGCTTTCAGTATTGTGTGTCTGGTATTGTCCATAAACTCTTCTACATTGCCTCCTCGCCTGTTCAGTTTAAACCCTTTCACCCATGCAGTTCCCTGTATACAGGTCCAACTTTACCATAGAAAACAATGGATTTGGGACAAACCATGGTGGTGAAAGGGTTAATCACAGGCAGCAGTATCGCCTCTAATGTCTATGATTAAACAGTTCATGTAAACATGCTGAGGAGATGGATACCGGACTATGGTTTGGAAGAATTGGATCTCGCGTGCATCAATATTTAAGATTTGATCTTCTACTATAGATTGGTAGATCATACAGTAGGCCCTAACTTCACCTGCAATGAACAGTGGCAAACAAATGAAACAAACATTGTAACACCTGTGTTATTCACAAAGTTTAAATTGATCGATCGGCTGATATTCTAACAATGTCTCGAGGTGGGTGTATGCATGTCCTGAGGTCGATCACCAAATTCCTTAATGGTAAATCAGTTAAAAACTTACCATATCGTCTGTTATGTTGTATGTCAGTTTTCCTATTTCCTGGAAGACGTAACCCGCCGTGTTGACGACGTAATCGGTAACCCACATGTAAACCATCTTACTGGTTGAGTTTGAACTGGGATTGCGGGCACTTTATACGGCGCCTCTCTGTCGTGTTTGCCGGTTGGATAAAACTCTCCCTGGTGCGGACAAATTAAATGAAGTATATTAAAATGTTGGGATATGCACTTTCATGTGTTCGAAGACTTTGTCCTAATGTTTTCAAGTATTAACCTGCCAAATTATTTAAGATTTATTTGAAGCTGAAATCGCACGATTGAGCCCGGTTAAACCACAGCGGTATTTAACACGAGAAAAGCGAATTCCTCGCAATCACGAAATTTACATGCCGATTATTTTCCCAGATCTTAAACAAAATGCGGGGAACCATTTGAATTTCAGAAACCTCGATAAGTATAGAGTATTAAAACTTTCACATATGGCACTTGGCGAGAGGAAAATACTGGTACACTAAATATAAACAGTTACAGCGCCCGTTGTTTTGAAAAACAGAGGGACTGAGTTTGAAACGATGAGCAAATCAGCACACATATATGCTAAGGATGGCGACTTTGAGTTGTGAACGAACACGTGTCACTTTTGGAATACCTTGTGTGAAGTTTCCATGTATATCTTATCGAAGAGGGGGTCGGCTACCAGTGAGTAATCCAGCTCTGTGTATGGTCCAACCGGTGTGATGACTGAACAGATAAAGGAAAAAAAACCGTTTGAATTGTATCATCTGGTTTTTGATAGGAAAGCATATGTATTAGACGATCACGAAATGTCTTGTAAGACTTGAAATTGATTTCATGCATTCAAATCTCCCTTGGTCCAACTACGGTAATGAAAGGGTTAGGAACTTCATTTTTCTCATTAACTTTGCCAAAATACTTTAAAATATCTCCCTTCATGGCTGAGAATGAAAATAGCACGTAACTCTTCTGAGTCCTATGTTAGAGAATCAAAAATATTTCAGTATTTGTTACGTTTGTTAGTACTGTATTCTGAAAACATAATTTTCTGCTTCGGTAAGAACAACAGGCGGGAAACTCCATTTTCTCGGCAGATCTTGGAAAGAGTCCACTCAAGCTGGTGAACAAGAAAGAACTGTATGATTTCGAGGGTGTGCCAAAATTGACCTGGCGTGCATTTTGCCTGAACCACGGAATATAAGGTTAATGTTTTGTCATCATGAAGCAGAAGTCGACGTTTATAGACCACCAAATATGGCCTTAATTTCTTACTTTTCATGGAGGCCAACGCTTGAGCTGCACGTGTGTTAATTTCTTGGTTCACCATGTCACAAATCTAAAACGTGAAAAAAAAGAAACAAGTGAAGTTTGTAAAAAAAATATCGGAGCATTTACATCATTTGTAAAACTTAAACAGTTATTTGTTTACTTAAAAAGTCTAGTAATGGACGACAACAGGGAAATACGATTCTTTGTTTCATCAAGCCGAATTTAGGGTGTCGTCTGCTTGGTAAATGGCTTGCTTGATTCCACATCGCGAAAATCTAGCCCGATTTCGTTGCTTGGACCTGAGATCGTGAAGCCAAAAATGAAACCAAATAGCAGAGCACGGTTTCGATCCATGGACCTCTGGGTTATGGGCCCAGCACGCTTCCGCTGCGCCACTCTGCTGCACGAATAATTAGATGCAATTTATCAATTTATTCATCAACCTTACTGAAAGCCAGGGTCACAATGAACGTTTAATGTTTCAGAATTATTTTTGTCTTGTTTTGGCGATATACGTTCACAATTTACAGGGCTATCACGGTCATGACTTGAAACTCATTCGCCGCACACTTAACATTGGAATGTTGTATGAGTTTACCGTTCATATATGAGCAATATCTGTGTGTTTCCTTCCTCGGTATCTCCACATTATTTTCCATACTGAAAGTTTATCCAATCAAAGGGAAGCGATCGTAGTCTAAAGGTAAAACTCCACCGATTCAAAATGTGCATTACTGTTTAAGGTCGTAGAATGCGCCTCGGGGACAGATATGAGACCCACATTTTTACAAATCTTTTCTGATCTACCACTTACCACTTGGGCTCGTATTAAAGCTCTTGGAGTAAGAAAACTTTTCATCGTCTTAGTCTTTCGAAAATCGGAAAATTTCCTTTTCCCCACAGAATTAACACGGGGTGGCGGCCGTTTTGAATTTCAAAAATTAGTAAATATTAGGTAGTACCAAAATTTGCACTATGACCCCTGATTTTCATACTTGATTTGGTAAGCGAATGATTGAAAGTTTTATTGAAGAAATTTCATACAAATATCATACAATGAGCAATAGACTTGATGTGTTATTTTGTCTTTAGTTTCTTCTTTTCTTACCTTGCCGTTCAAACTGTCTCGCAGTGCGTTTTCGATCGAGCTTGAGAATAAATTGTACAACCAACTGTAAGAACGAGAATGAAGAATTTGTTGATGTTTCTGTCACTGATCAAACCTTCATACTCCTTTCTCGGAAGAGAAATCATAGAAATATGTGTGTCCCATCGACGCAAGCAAAGTTTGAACCGTCAGCATTTTGAAAGATCACAGCCTCATGAACATAAACTAAGAACGTATCTTCATCGAGAAAATGCTTTGCAAATATGGACAAACGTTAAGATCAGGAAGCACCATTGAATTACGCTTACGGTTTGTGGAGGAAAAACACGAAAGGAACCCCGTTGGCGGCGTGCTCAGTGTACAGTTTGTGGCCAACTTCAATAGTTTTGTGGCTCAAATCCTCAGAGAGACGTTTCAGTACGGCGCAAGGGTAGGGAAGGCACTGTGGAAGAAGTTATTGGCCGTTTTGTGATAACGATTCACAAGTGAATCAACAAATACTGAGTAGCTTGTGACAGTGTCACCCGAGACTTTGCCACAACAAACCACTTTGCTTGATCGCAGTCCCTGACGAAAATGAGGTGACTTTGCGCACGTGCTTAAAATCGAAAACGGGACAGTTTCGATGGGCGCTGTTTCGAAAATGATAGGATAAATGTTCTCATATGGCGATGATGATGATGATGATGATGATGATCATCATCATCATCATCATCATCGTCATCATCATCATCATCATCATCATCATCATCATCATCATCATATACTCACCTAGCGCCTCCGTGCAATGTGATTTTCAACGAACCAATATCACCGTAACATTTAGCCGGTGCTATTGTTGGACGTCCTTTACTGTCTTTTCCTGTACGGACACGAAAGAACATATTTTTTTCAAGTATTACTTCTGTATTTCGATCTCTTAAAACACTTGCTGGTGTTAATAATATTTTCCCTTTCGCTTTCAGATTATAATTGTGGAGTTTTGACTCGCGTTTTAACTGTAGATGCCAACACACGCGTCATTAAGCTTAGTGGTTAACGACAAACGAACTTTCTACGACCAAAAAGAGTCCACTGTTTTTTCTGTCCACTGTTCATATTTATTATACTGGTGACTTCCTGTTGTAACATTTTATGTCGCTCTCTCCCACGCCTACCATTCGTAAAATACTCACCCAGCTTCACGGCCAAGTTCAAATTCAGATTGCTAGCAGATGCGTCGAAGCTTCCGTGGTCGCTTATTTTGATGCTGAAAACGAATCACACGAAACTTTAGACAACTTTCAAATGATTCTGCTTGCATCGAGAGTGAAGAGCCCCGAAATTGACCGTGGCTCTAATTCTCGCATTCGGTTTTGTCAATTCGGTTGTGTCTGCTGGGATTCCTTCAAAATGTCTTCCAAAATGTTGCTGTTATAGATCGACTAGGACGCACCTCAGGATTGTGAACACCGTGAACGTGTTATTAGTTGATACACGCAAGAGATACCACAACCAACACATACGATGTCGGCCATGTAATGCACAAAAGGAGAACTATGCATTATTCCGACGACTACACACTACGATGCGTGACTTCTTTTCCGTGTAGCCAATGTCAATACTAAGACACACTTACAAGCCCTTCTTGTATTTGTATCTCCAGTCGCCATGCAGGGAAATACTGCCACCACTGGCGACAAACTGAAGCCCAACACCAGGATCTGTTGCTAAGGAAGTCCTCGGTACATTGAATCCAGTTATCCTCATGCTGTCGATAGGCAAGACATAGTTCGTGTGAATTCATGAAAGAAGGGGAAGTAGTTTATCGAGTTCTTATTTATCAAGTATGTTGTCTATGATTTAAGTGGTTTTTTTTCTCAACAGGGCTCCGTATAGTCGAAGTCTTCATGTAAAACAAATAAATCAAGTAAATTATGCATCAAATAGCTACGACTGTGTATGATTGTGCTATAAATTTCTTTTTGTCCAAAATGCATCTGAGAAGAAATTGATTGTATTCACTTCATATGGACAACTTGTGCTAAATGTGTATTCATGACGAGCCATACCACGTGCACGTCGTAATGCTATGTTCAAAATCTAAACCCCCCCCCCCAAAAAAAGGACAACCTCAATACATGTAGGTGCCGAGCAATCGTGCATCGCGGCAAGGTAATAATATCATTTAGACAGTGTACACGGGCACCCATTTTAACGTAAACTACTAAAAACATTAATGAACAGATCTTTATGTTGTCATTTTCAGCAAATAGAGGATTATGAAAAGAAATTACTGTGTTATCGTGACAATGGTTACAAACATTGTGGTGTACAATGACACATAACCATCATGCACCTGTACTGTGTACCAGAACAAGTTACAGTTATGGAAATTTTGAGGAAAGAAGTCCGATATTTTAGAGATAGTATGCACCTCGAAAGTCAAATACTTAAAATGTTTACAAAGACTTTCCTCAATGAAACTTTCAAGAATTCTCTTAGCAAATCGAGTATGAAAATCAGGGGTCACTGTGCAAATTTTTAAGTTGGTACTGTAGAAACGGATTACCTGACATTAACCGATATTTGAAATTCAATATGGCCGCCGCCACTGTGTCAATTCTATTGGGAAAACAAATTTTCAATTTTCGGAAAACTAAGACTGTGCAAATGTTTCTCACTCCAAGAGCTTTAAAATGAACCCCAACAAGTGGTAGATCAGAAAAGAATTGTAAATCTTAAGAGTCCGATCTGTCCCCAAGGCGCATTCTACCTTAGTATCTTTGGTCGACTTTCGCAGAGTTCGACTTTCGAAATAAGGAAGTTGCGAAAAACTTGTGTACTCTAAAAATCGACTTCCGCATTTCACCGAATAACCTCTGCAGAAACGCTGTTACGTATTTGAAAGTCCCCTTATCTCTTATGCCACAGCTGCATAGTACATACGTACATTCTACATGTAAATGCGTGTACAGCAGTGTGACCTGGTAACAAATTTGCTGTTGAAGAGGCCATACAATGCTTTCGAGAGTCACGTGGTCGAAAGTTGGATGCTCTTGAATCTTAGAATGAGTTGGGGACAAGTGAGTAAAATAATGGCCGTCATTGTACGAGTATGTTCTGAGGAAGGGACTATGCTTGTTAGGCCGACAGCAAATCATGAGATCTACTGAAAATAATGGACAATAGACAATGATGAAAATGGCAACGATATAGATGGCACAGTACTGGACGTATCGTTTCACGACAAGGCGAAATTAAAGGATACGCAGCTTTGTATACTCCGTTACGAAAACCCCCGAGTTCAGAAACATGATGAACTCGCCTACTTTGATCGGGTTATAATTTTTTGCGCTAATGATGAAGGTTGCAGTCTCCAATACAAGATTGCCGACTACTTTACCAACAACGATGGTGTTGATTTTACCGACTGACAGAACAAACAGAACAAACATACTATATCAACCCTCGAAAGATTTTGACATTTCGTAAGAGAACAACAAACAGTATATAAGCTATGGTTTTGGGAGATGTATTAAGGTAGAACGCGCCTCGGGGACAGATAGTCGGACTCTCAAATTTCTACAGTTCTTTTCTGATCAACCACTTGTGGGGGCACATTTAAAAGCTTTTGAGAAAAAAAACTTTCACCTTCTTAGTTTTTCGAAAATCCAAAATTTAATTTTCCCCCATAGAGTTAACACAGGAATGGCGGCCATTTTGAATTTCAAATATCGCAAAATGTTGGGTAATTTGTTTCGCTAGTTCCAAACTTTACACGGTGACCCCCTCCCCGGATTTTTATTGTTGATTTGGTAAGAGAATGGTACTGGTTGAAAGTTTCATTCAGCAAAGTTTGAGCAAAGGCTTTCACATTCGAGGCGCAGACTACCTTAACTTTCCACGGAGGAGTTGATTAAGCTAGCTCTACACCAAGACTATGCTCAAGGTGATAACCACTTCTTTCCTCTGGTATACGAAAGTACATAGCTAACCTTGACACAGTGTAGTCAACCTTGCCTATAGATATCTTGGCTGTGCCGCTGATGTCCGGTATAGTCTGTCCTTGGATATCTTCAGTGAGGAGCTTAACCCCGACATCATTGACTGCAAAACAACCAAATTATATGCTTTGGCACCATTACATAGGGCCTATATAGACAAAGTGAGACATGTATGTGTACAGAGGACCTTGCTTGCAAACAGATGGAAGAGTTGTAGACAATACGTGTGAACGACGACGTTTGCTACAACTGTGCATACTAGACAGTAGAAGCACAGTCACCTGTGGTCTATTCCGCTCTGCGTCTATGCGCCACATAGACGTGTGTACATATGCCCGAGAAGAAGAGGCATATGTACACACGTCTATGGGGCGCATAGACGAAGAGACTGTGGTAGAATCGAGACCGTCTGTGCGACAACTGTACGTGTATATGTGTCCGAGGTAAAAACGACTGACCTTCGCTGATCAGAAAGCTGCATAAAATGAATAGAATATGGACTGTTCGTGTGTTTGACCGAACGGCCGCTCATGCTCATTTCCTACAATCATCTGGGAGGCTCATAGTCTAAAACCTGTATAAGTAGCACACTTACGGAATTTGAATCCGGCTTGTGTGATTCTTGCCTTGAATCCTGGATTAGGGCTGGTCCACACAGCGTTCACTCTGCTGCTGATCGCTATCGTCGTGAGCAGAGTGACCAACACGCCCATCACGGCTCTCATCCTGCCGGCGTCCATCCCGTGGAAGTGAATTCAGCACGACTGTGTTGCTTTAGGGGTAGCGAGAAGGCAATATTTGGGTCGTTACTCAGGGTAGTGGAGCCTGAGCGAACTGGAGTGATCAATCAACGTCCGCGCTTTGCCTTCGACTGAACGCGGAAGTAGAATAAAATCCGTTTCCTCTGGCCTATTTATACACTGCAGTGTTGACAAATACGTTTCAATGCTGTCACGTGACCGCCATTGTACGCAAAGCTGGATCCCGGACTTTCCAGTGACTGGCGTCAGAGTCGCTGACAAGTCATACGTTTAGAGTTACATTTCATTTTCAGTTGGTCGCTAGACAACTGTTTTCCGTCACTTTCCATGGTTTGAACAGATACCTTTTTAATTTTAAACATAAAGGTATCTCAGATACATATACCGGTATGTCTGATATATTAAAGTTTTGCACCAGGACGGGGCTCTAAAAAATATGTCTTATTATTATGAAAGTTACGCGCCCAAAGGGCGCACCGAAAAATACAACTGAATGATGAAATTTGTGGCTGGCACAATGTATTTTTCGCAAGTATGAGCCATGTCGAAATTCAAAACACACTGAACCCCCCCCCCCCCATATTGGGCATTTCAAAAACATGGTGACCCCCCTATCGCCAAAATAGAAAACAGGGTGACCCCCCCCCTCATGAATTCACCGCCCCCCCCGGCCGAAAAAACTGACCAGTCCCTAAAGCGTGGCCGGGAATTTCCGATGAGTCGCGTTCGCCGGGCAATTCAGACAATGTGTTCACCCGCTGTAAGCTTAGTTATTTTTGGTTTCGTTAAACAACTATTTATTTGTTTTCCTTTACTATCCATGGTTCAACTAATGCATTCAGCTTTAATTCAATTGTGTGAACTCTTGAAGACATCTTGATATAGAAGATGAAGACATGAATCCCCGGGGATACTAAGTTTTGTCGCTCATTTTTTGTTTTGTTTTGTTGGTTTTTTTTTAATATTTACGACATAAAGTTGGTGATGTATGCTGGTGCAGATGGTTACCGCCATGATTCAATAGAGCAGTGTGCGTGTACACTTGAAGACACACAAAATTGTGATTTGTGGCATGCCCATGCTTTGTCATAAATTTTCGGGCTTTTCAATTACCGCGCCTCTTGTGTCGCAACTTCATGGCGTCTAACTGTATCATCACTTTGACCTTTGGCATGTAAATCTCTGTCCGCCAATCCAATTTGGGACTCCACTGAGAAGGACTAAAAACATGGGGTTCATTCAACGACCAAGGCTGATGCCTTCAAAAGTAAATATATAATCCAAACACTGTAGGGTGTTTTCTTTTTTTTACGGAGTCAATATCTGATCTGCGAGATAACGTTCTTTTGGACTGTGGGTGAGCGACAAAAGCGTGAGCCGAACAAAGAAGTTACTTTAAGCTTGGGTGTTATAGATCACGTTAAGGCAAGGTCTTAAAATTTACTGATCTCGCCGAAAGAGATAAACAGTGTAACACTGCTCAGCACCGTGACAGCGAAGGCGTGTTTTTTGTCGTTTCTTTCAAGAGACGTCATAATCTAGAGCAGCACTATCAGTTAATATCTGTTGATGGTCTTCACAGTTCCATGTTCATGATCATGAAGATGTGTTTTGTTTTTTTCGAATCACAGAATCAGTCCGAGGTACACTTGCAAGGAAAACAGAGAGTTATCACTGTTCTGAACATTACATTTAATTTGTCAAAACTGATTATTCTACTTTTTCCTGTTTTCCTTTTTGTTAAACGACTTAGTATTAGACTCTAACCGTAAATTTTTTTCGGTATCTTTTTTATTTCTCTCAAGGATAAATGGACTGTCCTTTTTGTCTAGCTTTGACATTAAATTGAAAACGAAAGGAAGACAGATCCTCACATCCTGTCTATTGGATATTAGGGATAAGAGATATCGTTAGTTTTATTTCACATATTGTGTCTTGTTTAGGAATTTACTGGTGTCACGATTTTGTTAAATCCGCCCTGGGAAGAACAAACAATTACTTGGCGAAGAGGACTGGAATTGATGTAGACTTTGGCTAGAAACAAACCCATTCTTTTGCAATATCTACTGTGAGTTTTTTATCGCTGTCAAATTTAATACAAGAAAGGTATAGAATGGTTATCGAAACCTATTACGTCTGTAATCATGGAGGCGCATGCGCACGCGCAGACTTCATCAAGTAATTGAAATTCCGCCGGCGCGTTATTCAGTTTCCTTGTAGCTCATACCGGGACTCAGAGTAAACTTATCATTATATTTTATATCAGCCAATGCGTTGTTCTGACTGGACGAGAGGTTAAGCCAGTCTTGGATTAGAAATTGTTTTACCAGTGCTAAAATGGGTCCCTCAACTAGCATAGAATTTCATGCAGAGGCAGAGAGCATTTAAATAGCCGGATTTATCGGTATATAGAGAAGTCGTGTAAATGATTAAAATACATGGTGGTTTTTGGATGGGTATTGTAAACGGCCAGAGTCTTCCTTCAAGAGCATTCGGCTTTAATGAGCTGCATCACTCCAATACGTAATAACTAACCCAATGTGTAGCACTAAACCATTATGTAATAACACTTAACCCAATATGTAATACCAACCCAATATGTAATAACACTTAACCCAATATTTAAAAACTCTAAATCTAGGATATAATACTGAGCAAAATAAGACAAAATATGCCTAGCAACCATGAAATCACCCCTTTGAACCCAACAACACCTCAAAACTTTTGATGAAAATGAAAAAGGTGATAATTATTTAGGTCAGTGAACTTGCAAAAATACTATATGCCCAGTCAACATAAAAGCACGCCCTCAGCAGCAAGTAAATTTCAATTTTAATAGTGCCTTGATCCATACATCGGAAAATACTCGATTGA
The DNA here is from genome assembly GCF_041260155.1 of Ptychodera flava. NCBI lineage: Eukaryota > Metazoa > Hemichordata > Enteropneusta > Ptychoderidae > Ptychodera > Ptychodera flava. The sequence continues at coordinate 26,376,236 of NC_091945.1, forward strand.
AAACAAACATTTCTTTTCATCATTCGGCTATGATTTCAATACTGTAATTCTGTAACAAGTGTAAACGGTAAGGTTATGATTGAGGGCTAAATGTCTCCGTATATTAAGATGATTTATGTCGTCGGGCAATGGACAGAGAGGGCGCTCTAGAAACTTATCTGAATATTGGGTTGTTGTTTAAGCCAGCAGGTGAAAAGTGTGATTACTTTCTGGATCCAAAATACACTAAATAATATTCACTTACCTGCACCTTGTATTACCCCTATTTGTAACAATCAACCCTATTTGTAACAAAATTTAATTTTCAAAAAAACTTTGCCATATATGTTGAAATATTAATGAAATATGCATATTTGTATGTTTGAGGGCAATTTTCTTTTTTTTTCCTTGTCAAAACTCATTTTTCCGAAACTGCTTTTGTTACAAATTGGGTTGATTGTTACAAATAGGGGTGACATCTGTCAACCCTATTTGTAACAATCAACCCTATTTGTAACAAAACCTAAATTTCAAAGAAACTTGGCCGTATTTGATGAAATCTTGATGAAATATACATATTAGTATGTTCGGGGGCAATTTTCTTTGTTTTCCTTGTTGAAACTCATTTGTCCGAAAATGCTCGTGAGATTAAATTTCGTTGTGCAGGTTCCTAGGGATAAGAGCCCTACTTGTAAGATATAATCAAGTCGTGCAGATACATGCCAAAGGTTTGTTTCGGGGCAATTTTCACCATTTTCAGTCAAAAATGTTAAAAGTCTTGTTTTCTGACCGAAATCATACTAAACCTATATGGGGTTAACTTTTGTTACAAATAGGGTTGATTGTTACAAATAGGGTTGACGTGTCAACCCTATTTGTAACAATCAACCCTATTTGTAACAAAATTTAACCAACTTGAAACAAAACCTAATTTTCTACAAAACTTGGCCGTATTTGATGAAATCTTGATGAAATGTACATATAAGTACGGTTTAGGGCAATTTTTATTTTTTCCTTGTCGAAACTCTTTTTTTCCGAAAATGCTCGTTCGATCAACTTTCGTTGTGCAGGTTGCCTTGTATAAGAGGCCTACTCGTAAGATATAATCGAGTTGAGCAGATAGGTTTGTTTCGGGGCAATTTTCACCAATTTCGGTCAAAACTGTTAAAATCTTGTTTTCTGACCGAAATCATACTAAACCTATATTGGGTTAACTTTTGTTACAAATTGGGTTGATTGTTACAAATAGGGTTGACGTGTCAACCCTATTTGTAACAATCAACCCTATTTGTAACAAAATTAAACCAACTTGAAACAAAACCTAATTTTCTACAAAACTTGGCCGTATTTGATGAAATCTTGATGAAATGTACATATTAGTACGGTTTAGGGCAATTTTTATTTTTTCCTTGTCGAAACTCTTTTTTTCCGAAAATGCTCGTTCGATCAACTTTCGTTGTGCAGGTTGCCTTGTATAAGAGGCCTACTCGTAAGATATAATCGAGTTGAGCAGATAGGTTTGTTTCGGGGCAATTTTCATCAATTTCGGTCAAAAATGTTAAAATCTTGTTTTCTGACCGAAATCATACTAAACCTATATTGGGTTAACTTTTGTTACAAATTGGGTTGATTGTTACAAATAGGGTTGACGTGTCAACCCTATTTGTAACAATTAATCCTATTTGTAACAATCAACCATATTTGTAACAAAATTTAACCAACTTGAAACAAAACCTAATTTTCTAAAAAACTTGGCCGTATTTGATGAAATCTTGATGAAATATACATATAAGTATGGTTTGGGGCAATTTTTATTTTTTCCTTGTCGAAACTCATTTTTTCCGAAAATGCTCGTTAGATTAACTTTCGTTGTGCAGGTTGCCTAGTATAAGAGGCCTACTCGTAACATATAATCGAGGTGTGCAGATACATGCCAAAGGTTTTTTCGGGGCAATTTTCCCCAATTTCGGTCGAAAATGTTAAAAATCTTGTTTTCTGACCGAAATCATACTAAACCTATATTGGGTTAACTTTTGTTACAAATTGGGTTGATTGTTACAAATAGGGTTGACGTGCAACCCTATATGTAACAATCAACCCTATTTGTAAGAAACAACCCTATTTGTAACAAAATTTAATAATTTTGTAACAAAACCTAATTTTCAAAAAACGGCCGTATTTGATGAAATCTTGATGAAATATGCGTATTTAGGTCTATATTTTTGGGAAATATGTCGTTTTTGAAAAATATATGTTTTCTAAAATTGCGAGGTGGTTTGTTTTGAAATTTGGTATACAGGTTTCTGGAGATAATTCTTTCAAGACGTATTGAATTGTGCTGATCTATGCACGACTCTTTTTCGGCAATTTCGCCATTTTTGCTAAAAAAGCAGGTCAAAAATCTTCTTAGAATCTACTCGTCCAATTGCTTTGACATTTTGTATGAAAGTTCCTTGTGGTGACGTTTTACCTAATTTTCAGATAATTCATCACAGATACGGCCTTGGCATTTGTTTGGATTCATTTGAACCCTCAATGCTGCTGCTTTAATTTATACACTTGTTTTTATTGTAGGCTCTTGTTGGTTGTTTCGGCAAAAGGGTTTTTATTGCTTCCCACTTATCAAGTTCTTCAAATATTTTGACGGGCTTTCTTTTTATCCTTTGTTTTGATATGTGTTGAGCCTAAATGTTGTTGTGAAGATCAAGTCATTTTATGTTGTGAATGTTTGATTGTTTGTTTTTCTATTTACTTTTTGAGTATGGTTTCTGTTTGGTTTATGCTGCCGTGCATATTGTGTCTATCAATTTGCTTGTGAAGAATTCTACTTTTTTCTTGAAATCGATTGGGTATTGCATGTAGGCGAGTATCTAAGAATTTCGCCTTTGATGGGTCCCTTAAAGGTTGTTTTTGGGTGATCCTCTGAGCAGGCATTGGAACGTTCCGGTTGGTTTTGCTTTTGTTTTAATATCAAGAATGATTTCTTAGTTTTGCTTTGAGCCCTGAAATATTTCAACGTCGGAATATGTTATTTTTTTAGGTATTTCTCAACTGTAAATTTAAATGTTGAATGCATTTCCAGTGTCAGTAGTGTCATGAAGTCTACCACCATTTTAATATCCAAATTGAATATTCGTCAGTTTGTATAACCTGCTGTAGGGAGATTTTCAGTGACAATTAACTGGGAGACAGAGACACAAGGGTAATTTCCCACTCGATGTTGCTGCCGAGCGCTGATGGATAAGTAACCCTATGACCTTTGATGAAGGGATGAGTCAAGTGCATGGCATATTTCGTATCATAAACCTCAAGAGGTAGACTATCATAAACGATGTTATTATCTGCATCGGCCGCACCACTTTTTAGATTCGGAGATTTTCGTTCTGAATACTCTTCAGAATCACGTTTCATCTCTACTTTTTATGTTCATAATGATCACGATAACATTCAATAAAATTATGATTACTCACTTCCAGAAGTATCTGTCCCTCAAATTCTAAAACAATGCACTTGATTATATTTTTTGTGATATTCTAAACTACTCGGTTATTCAGGTGACCGATACTATAAGGTCAAATACCAGATCGAAGGTATCTGGAACATAAACGACTCCACTATCTAGCTTTGGACACCATATGTGTAGTGTCTCACCTATCTGTGCCTGGCTTGGATTATGAGTAACTACATGATGGGTCCTTTCTGCCTTAATTCCATGTGGTTTTCGGCTGCTGAAGCTTGATAAAATTATCGATTTTACGGCATTGCCATTGCTGTACGGCATTATTATTGAGGTAATATTGAGAAAAATACGACTGAAGGAGGAAAATATCGAACTCAAGGCCGACGTGATTGAAAGTTTTTTTAAAATTTAAAGTTGATGATGATTTAAGTTACTATGAAGCATCCTTTACAGAGGCCGACCAAAGTCTCGGTGGCCTGCAGATGGATAGGATAGGCAAAAGAAAAAAGTTGTCGTGTTCCGATAACCCGACCTACCCTATTTTTTTGCCTGCGACCCAAAACTTTTTAGCGCAACGTAAACACGGAAGTAACAAAAAGACAGAACCCCCCCCCCCGTAAAATCACGTGTTCGTCACCTGATATTTGATTTTTGCTTGGGACGTCGACGTCTTTTATGTATTTACTCCTTTAATATGTATGATACGCTTTTTCCGGAAATGTTGTGGTAAGTATTAGATCGCCCTGGACCCCTGAAAAGTGCATATTTAAAAGTAAATATAGGGGAAAAAAACCAGCCGACCTACCTGCCCTGTTTTGAAACCGTGTTATTGGAAGAGCAAATTTTTTTTTTTGGTTTTACGAATTACAAATAGCGTTAACTTTTGATACAAATAGGGTTAGTATGACTTCTGTCAGTAAAGAAGATTTGTTTTGCATTTTTGACCAAAATTAGTGACTGATGCCGCCCACCAAATTTTGGCATGTATCTGAAAAACATGATTACCTGTTAGATGGAGGCCTTTATCCCTAAAAACCTGCGAGCCGAAAATTTTATCTAATGAGTAGTTAAATGAGTTTCGACATGTAAAAACAAAGAAAATTGCCCCCGAAAATACTAATATGTATATTTCATCAAGATTTTATCAAATACGGCCAAGTTTTTTTGAAAATAAGCTTTTGTCACAAATTGGTTACGTTTTGTTACAAATAGGGTTGATTGTTACAAATAGGGTTGATTGTTACAAATAGGGTTGACACGTCAACCCTATTTGTAACAATCAACCCAATTTGTAACAAACTTTAACCCCATATAGGTTTAGTAAGATTTCGGTCAGAAAACAAGATTTTAAACATTTTTGACCGAAATTGTTGAAAATTGGCCCGAAACAAACTTCTGGCATATATCTGCACGACTTGATTATATCTTACGAGTAGGTCTCTTATCCCTAGGAACCTGCACAACAGCATTTAATCTAACGAGCATTTTCGGAAAAAATGAGTTGGAAAAAAATAAAAATTGCCCCAAACATATAAATATGTATATTTCATCAAGATTTCATCAAATACGGCCAAGTTTCTTTGAAAATATGGTTTTGTTACAAATTGGTTAAACTTTGTTACATATAGGGTTGATTGTTACAAATATGGTTGACAAGTCAACCCTATTTGTAACAATCAACCCAATTTGTAACAAAAGTTAACCCAATATAGGTTTAGTATGATTTCTGTCAGAAAACAAGATTTTTAACATTTTTGACCGAAATTGGGGAAAATTGCCCTGAAACAAACCTATCTGCACAACTCGATTATATCTTACGAGTACGCCTCTTATACTAGGCAACCTGCACAACGAAAGTTAATCTTACGAGCATTTTCGGAAAAAATGAGTTTCGACAAGGAAAAAATAAAAATTGCCCCAAACATACTAATATGTATATTTCATCAAGATTTCATCAAATACGGCCAAGTTTTGTAGAAAATTAGGTTTTGTTTCAAGTTGGTTAAATTTTGTTACAAATAGGGTTGATGTTACAAATAGGGTTGACAAGTCAACCCTATTTGTAACAATCAACCCAATTTGTAACAAAAGTTAACCCCATATAGGTTTAGTATGATTTCGGTCAGAAAACAAGATTTTTAACATTTTCGACCGAAATTGGGGAAAATTGCCCCGAAAAAACCTTTGGCATGTATCTGCACAACTCGATTATATTGTCACGTAGCGTGGCTTGTGATGTGGCTATTAACGGTGCGTACACTGGCCGGGAAGAGTATAAGAGACGGCAACGATACACAGGAATACTCTAAGTCGTCGTACTTTATTCAGCTGAGTAACTCTAGTTACACGGTAAACTTCTATGACCTACACTAGTCGTCAGGGTCACGGTTGAACGTCGTCTCGGGGCATCGTCGGTAAAGTGCCCGTAGACACGGTCCATCCACGGAGGGACGGTGTCCCCAAAGTTCTCCCAAAACGGTGTCTGATGTTCTCTCCCTAACACACTGAGATGCATAGTTTATATTGGCTTTCAGAAACTGCAAAGTCATGGGTCTATAATTAACTAAGAACAATCGGGTCTCAGGATCTGCAAAGTCATGCTCTTGGTTAAGTACAATGTCAAACAGGGGTAAAGGTCGTCCAGGCATTGATGATAACTTCAGGAGTTGAAACAATAAAAGGTCACGAAAACGAACACGGGAGATAACGTGCAGGGTTACTGTCGGTCATTACAGTCAAATTCAAAGGTTAAATTCTAAGCATATGTATGGCTACGTCACACCTCCCAACCAAGATCGAAAAGCGTCCTCGCTCGATCTAAAAATCAAAAATTAACAAAACATAAAAGAAACAAAACAAAAATCAAGAAAATACAAAACAAAAATCAACAAAGTCCAAAATCATAAAAATACAACAGAAAGTAATCAATGAATACACGTGTTACAAAACACTGAACTAGAGTTCACTGAAGTTGCAATCATCTCTCAGAGTTCGTAAGAGTTCGATGTATGTTCGCTTTTAAATTCAATGTTGTCAATACTCTCAAATGATGATACAAATTCAATATCACAGAGTCTGTTTGTAAACAATAACTACAGAGTCATTGATGATGTTTTCAGTGTAATTATCTCTCACACATACACGGATTATATTCACTTCTATCAGTCCACTGGCAAGCAGGTACTTACATAATAAGGGCAGTGCGTTAAGTCCGAAAATACTCGTATTGTCACTACAATATTACACTTGTCCGTTTTCTTTTATCTTCGTCAATGTCCGTATAAACGTCGTAATCTACACAAAGCTCATCCAGCTGTCCTGTCTGCTCGGCAGACACATCTGTCGTCTCGCACAGATTCACGCGGCTCCTCGAATTACCTATCGGGCAACACCTCATCCGGGCCGGTTGCCAGTAATTCGCCTGGGTCGCAATTTCATCGGTTCTCGTCAAGGCACGTCTGCCGAGAACCGGCATTCACTGGGTGATCATCATTATTACACACGTCGTCATTTCCAGCACCCAAATTTGATACACATACAATAACATCGTCGTCGTCAGAAAATTCAAAATACATCTCCTCGGCATTACAAATTACCTTCGGGTCAACGCCTCCTGTGGCCAGTTGACAGTAATAAGCCTCTGCCGGAACGTCGGTCTTCGTCCACTACAGACCAGAACGTGGGCTGATGATCGTCTCCGCGCACTGGAATCATCACCCGGTTACTACTGCTACTGTCGTCTACTGCTACACGCGCCATAGTCGTCGTTGTCGTCGTTGACAATGTGAATTACATCAACAGTTCATTTACAGGTTCTCATTCATATGTCTCTTCGTAATAATCACAAATTCTAAGATTGTGCAATGTCCTTATTTCTGCTGCAATGAAACCATATCAGTTGTCAATTCCATCTAGTCAATGTTCTTCATCAAAAGATTCCATCCATTACAAAAGTTCAATCTGATCTCTGTCTTCGGGAATAGCACACAACAAACGGTAGAACAGCGAACAGCATACATACCGATGAAGCAATAACGACGAAGGCTTCTGGCTTGAGTCGATCCCTTCCGCTGCTAACCAAATATGTCACGTCGAGCAGAAGGCGCTTGCTTGAGTCGATCCCACCGCTGCCACCAAATATGTCACGTAGCGTGGCTTGTGATGTGGCTATTATCGGTGCGTACACTGGCCGGGAAGAGTATAAGAGACGGCAACGATACACAGGAATACTCTAAGTCGTAGTACTTTATTCAGCTGAGTAACTCTAGTTACACGGTAAACTTCTATGACCTACACTAGTCGTCAGGGTCACGGTTGAAAGTCGTCTCGGGGCGTCGTCGGTAAAGTGCCCGTAGACACAGTCCATCCACGGAGGGACGGTGTCCCCAAAGTTCTCCCAAAACGGTGTCTGATGTTCTCTCCCTAACACACTGAGATGCATAGTTTATATTGGCTTTCAGAAACTGCAAAGTCATGGGTCTATAATTAACTAAGAACAATCGGGTCTCAGGATCTGCAAAGTCATGCTCTTGGTTAAGTACAATGTCAAACAGGGGTAAAGGTCGTCCAGGCATTGATGATAACTTCAGGAGTTGAAACAATAAAAGGTCACGAAAACGAACACGGGAGATAACGTGCAGGGTTACTGTCGGTCATTACAGTCAAATTCAAAGGTTAAATTCTAAGCATATGTATGGCTACGTCACAATATGTTACGAGTAGGCCTCTTATACTAGGCAACCTGCACAACGAAAGTTAATCTAACGAGCATTTTCGGAAAAAATAAGTTTCGACAAGGAAAAAATAAAAATTGCCCCAAAACATACTAATATGTATATTTCATCAAGATTTCATCAAATACGGCCAAGTTTTTTAGAAAATTAAGTTGGTATAAATTTTGTTACAAATAGGGTTGATTGTTACAAATAGGGTTGACACGTCAACCCTATTTGTAACAATCAACCCAATTTGTAACAAAAGTTAACCCAATATAGGTTTAGTATGATTTCTGTCAGAAAACAAGATTTTTAACATTTTTGACCGAAATTGGGGAAAATTGCCCCGAAAAAACCTATCTGCACAACTTGACTATATCTTACGAATAGGCCTCTTATACTAGGCAACCTGCACAACGAAAGTTAATCTAACGAGCATTTTCGGAAAAAATGAGTTTCGACAAGGAAAAAATAAAAATTGCCCCAAAACATACTAATGTACATTCCATCAAGATTTCATCAAATACGGCCAAGTTTTGTAGAAAATTAGGTTTTGTTTCAAGTTGGTTAAATTTTGTTACAAATAGGGTTGATTGTTACAAATAGGGTTGACACGTCAACCCTATTTGTAACAATCAACCCAATTTGTAACAAAAGTTAACCCAATATAGATTTAGTATGATTTCGGTCAGAAAACAAGATTTTTAACATTTTTGACCGAAATTGATGAAAATTGCCCCGAAACAAACCTTTGGCATGTATCTGCACGACTTGATTATATCTTACGAGTAGGGCTCTTATCCCTAGGAACCTGCACAACGAAATTTAATCTCACGAGCATTTTCGGACAAATGAGTTTCAACAAGGAAAACAAAGAAAATTGCCCCCGAACATACTAATATGTATATTTCATCAAGATTTCATCAAATACGGCCAAATTTCTTTGAAATTTAGGTTTTGTTACAAATAGGGTTGATTGTTACAAATAGGGTTGACAGATGTCACACCTATTTGTAACAATCAACCCAATTTGTAACAAAAGCAGTTTCGGAAAAATGAGTTTTGACAAGGAAAAAAAAAGAAAATTGCCCTCAAACATACAAATATGCATATTTTATTAATATTTCAACATATATGGCAAAGTTTTTTTGAAAATTAAATTTTGTTACAAATAGGGTTGATTGTTACAAATAGGGGTGATACGTGTTACCCCTATTTGTAACAATCAACCCAATTTGTAACAAAAACAGTTTCGGAAAAATGAGTTTTGACAAGGAAAAAAAAGAAAATTGCCCTCAAACATACAAATATGCATATTTTATTAATATTTCAACATATATGGCAAAGTTTTTTTGAAAATTAAATTTTGTTACAAATAGGGTTGATTGTTACAAATAGGGGTAATACACACCTCCGCATTCCAACCTTTGGCGTCGGACTGCACGGAGAGTTGATCAGTCTGAAAATCACAGGTTATATCTTCACTTATCATACTTACGTTGGCATGCACTTTTAAGGTAGAATGCATCCATGGGACAGATATTCGGGCTCTCGAATTTTCCCAAGCCTTTTCTGAGTTGCAGTTTTGAAATTCAAAAATTTAATCTTTTTCTCATTGAATAAATTGAAGGATGGTGATCGTTTGAATTTTTAATACCGGTATATTCAAGGTATTCTGTTTCTCTGGTATCAAAATTTACGGTTCTAGGACAGTTACCACCCTGACAAATACCCTCTGGACAATCACCACCAGACATTTACCCAGCAGGCCAATTACCACCAACTATTTACCAACGACACATTTACCCCAAAAGACATTTTCCTTCTGGATATTTACCCCAATACTATTTATAACGACAATATTGCTTTGTCGAAAATGTTGTCAAATGGGAAATGACAAAAAAGAAGGTTCCCGAACAACGGCGAAGACTGCGTTTGCATCTTTTCTAGCTCTGTCTCCTGCTACGTTTTGCTATGTCTGGCAAATGTTACCATACATTCTAATTTTAACCCTTTCTAACTTTTACCGTATGCCTATCAGGGAAGCGAACCCGGACGCCCGATACTAAAAACCCTCGAACCGCTATGCCACGAGTTGTCTGCGACTGTCAGTTGAAATGTTAATCTTCAACTTGACACTGTATGTCTGACCATGCATTATATAATAAATGAATACTCTAAATGAATAATAATAATAACAATAATAATAATGATTATTATTATTATTATTATTATTATTTATTTTAAAAACACACCACACATAAGTCTCAGTGCGCTTTACATCGATAAAAATCCTAGCAAAGCAAGAAAATAAACGTAAAGTGTAAAAACAATCAAATTCGGTACCAATGTACATGGTTAAAAATGAGGAAAATTTCTGCAGGGTAAAAACAGTAAAAGTAAAATGATTAAAATTCTACCGAGTAAGCATCAGTAAACGTTAAAAATAAATCACGCATCAACGGTTACTGAAAAATAGTGACCCTTCCAATACATTAGGAACTAGTGCTTTAAAAAAGGCGAGTCTTTAAATCGCATTTATGAATGACATTAAAATGATAACTATATGGCGTTAACGGACTAAACTAGTGTCTCTATATTAACCATTTTATTGCCTTACCCTAAACCTAACTTTGACCCTAACATTAGGCAACTAATAATATTGTCTCTTTTGCCATTTTTGACTTTTTTTAGTCAAAACCGGGTTGCATCGAAAGTTACACACATCTTCAGTTTCATGTTTGACAGGTAGAATGTGTGTTAGATGTTTCATAAAATATTTACCAATGCCTTCATCACCAACATGTAAAATAAGCTCCATAAGGCTGTTTGAATCATAGACAGTGTCTATGCTATGTCAAAACAAAGTTGAAACTGTTTGAATATAAAGATAACGAATCAGACGTTCTTTTAAAATTAATTTTTAAGAGAGGGGGTAATTGTCCGGGGGGTAAATGATAGGTGGCAAATGTCCGGGGACTAAATGTCCGGAGGGGGGGGGGTAACTGCCCTGTTACCAAATTTACATGGTGACCCCTGATTTTTATACTTGATTTTGCAGAGAACGCTTGAACGTTTCCTTGAAGAAAGTTTTGGGCAAAAGTTTAAGTCTCTCAGTTTCGAGGCACATACTACCTTGAACCAATTGTTCTCCGTCTCGATGTAGTGCGTCATTCATAATCAACATATCTGACGATAGAAAGACTGAACAACGTGCTGTACAGCGCCACCTGTGGCCATTACGTCTTTCGCCTTTCAGATTACAGGTTCAAATATCAATTTCAAATATTTACACCGCTACAATTTGTATCGGGTCAAGTGAAAGATCAAGATACGAGTTACAGAGAAAAAAATGTTTCATCGGTATGTGTAATTGTCATTTACAGTTATCTTTCGGTAGCAACATGTGAATGCGGTTTTAGTTCAATCGACATAAGGAACCTATCCACAGTAGAAGTGATTGCCTGCCCTCGGATCACTTGTGAACTTTGTTCACATTGTAGCTTCAAAGAGTCGTTCGCGTAAGAGCATACACACACAGAGCGACTGTTATCTTACTTATAACAGAAATAAATGTATTTATAATACGAATAATATGAGTAAGGAAATAATGGGAACCGCTGACCAACATATATATATATATATATATATATATATATATATATATATATATATATATATATATATATATATATATATATATATATATATATATATATATATATTTAAAAACTATCTACTGTTGATTGACCAATCAGAGTGCTCAATTCAGGGTGTTTTATTTACTCATAAAGCCTTGGTCACCAAATTCCAGAAACGAATGACAGCGCCGTAGTAAAGTACTGTCCAATCAAAAGTGAACATGTCATATTCTGTAGACATCTGGTACATTTTAATATTCAAATTTGGTAACACAGCGGAAACCAGCTGCAACACAAAATCTGCTCTGCCCTAGGGCATTTATATAATGTGCCCTAGGGCATTTATAGGATGTTCCATTACATTGGAAGGCTATTTCACAAATAAAAGTTTTAATTCATATCCTAAACATGTTACATTGACAAAGGGGACGGTTGACGTAAACACATTAAAAACGAAAATATATCAGTTAGGGGCGATAGTTTTTAAGTCGGATAAAACCCTCGTACTCGGGCTCTTCTGGTATATGAAGTCCAACCTACGATAAAATGTCTCGGCCTGCGGCCTCGACATTTTATCGTTGGGTTGGATTTATATACTTTATATACCAGAAGACCTTGTACTCGGGCTTTATCCTATACATATATATATATTATATATATAGATATATATATATATATATATATATATATATATATATATATATATATATATATATATATATATATATATATATATATATATATATATATGAAAAGTGTCTCCTTCACACAACAAAACAAGAACAACTTTCCCAGTTGAAAAAGCAGCAATATGTTTAATATATCACGTTTCACCAGCGTCATTCTGTATTGATGAGGAAAGGATAGCCAACGTTGACGTATCTTCCCCGATGTGAGGCGGTATTTTCCGCACGCTACGTTTAAGTAACTCGCTATTGTGGCGTGACCTCCGCACTTGCTCCAAGTCTTTGGGCTTAACCATGTCAGAAAAAAACTGAATTGCCTGAAAATTTGTTACGATTAATCGTAGCGCCAGAGAAGTGTACGCATTCAGATTGTTATGATGCAGAAGCGAGCCCTAACTTTAGCCCGGAGAAAGCAAACATCCGAAACGGAGCAAAACATAATTTTAAAGATATTTTCATTTAACCGAAGTAGAATATCGTTTATGTCGAATTGTAAACCTTTTTTGGATTTAATCCCCCCCAAACAAAGAAACTCAAAGAAACATTTTCACCCGACATTGATCTTTGACGTGGTCCCTAAAGAACCGTCCCCGAATGCAGATGAAGTTCAAAGCGCGAGTTGGGAGCTTCAATCTCAATTCGATTTGTGATCATGGTATGCAAAAGCTGCAAGAGTACTTCAAGACAGCCCAATGGCTTCACATGTCACTACTAAACATGTCTTTCAGATTTTGAACCTTGATTTCGTGGCGAAGTTCGATGAAGAAGAAAAGACGAAAGGTTCATGATAATTTCAATGAGACGTGCTTGCCAAAACCCCTTTCCATGGCCCTGCAGAACCAGCAGTATGCTTACCTGCACTTTACTTTGCAAATTGCCAGGACAATAGTATCCATCATTGACGTCAGAGCGTTGGAGGAGGCGGAGTGAAAAGCAGAAGATAATATGTGACATGTTTTTAACAGACTTAGTTCCTAAAGGCGTGTTGTTGTGAGTCATCCGTGTCATTATACGGTGATGTTCAAACTGTTGCAAAGGCTAAGTTGCAAATCCATTTTCAACAGAGCCTAAATATGTAGAAAACAAACATTATAAATGGCAGAGGGGAGTCGGTCAGGAAGAAAAAATGGGCGGGCGCCACGAAAAACAAAAGCAAGGGTAGTCAGGGGGCCTTGACAGTTCCAGGACAGATTTCTGAAGTTATGAAACGAAACAACTGTGTTCAATGACTGTTGATCATCACAGCTTGGGCTTTTTAACACTTCAATGCTGACTGTTAAAGAGTGGTGATGAGAAATGATAGCAACAGTTGACTGCTATCGGGTTACTAAAAAGGTAGACCATAATCTGGGAGGGGGAAGACGTTCAGGCAAATAAATCAATTTTAACGTACATAGCTAATTTTATATTGATAATATTATAGTTTGCCTACAACATGTTGATGTCTCTTAATGACATTTCAATATAATCTTTGTAGAACACTCATGCCGGAGGATTAGATTGAAGTCAATTGTCAAACATATACACATGAACTTAACTAAGGGAAACACATTGTTAACAGTCTGTGCCATAAACGACTGTGTAAAGTGAAATGACAGACCGTCGCGTCAGCCTTTTTTTTCTGCTGATGAGGAAATAAAATAAAAATAAAAATAAACGCAAAAATACGCGACGATGGTGCATGACACATTGCCGTATAAAACAGAACCGTAAACAAAATAATTGACACTAACATTTCATTCAGAACTGTACACATATGTCACTGTTATATTACGCTGTCAAAACTGTGCATTGCTGCACTAAAAGTCAAACCGCAAAACTGTTGCTATACAAAAATAATAAAGCAATTCTGCTGTGAATTTATGTATGCCTGCGTTGCTATGTTGTTATCATGTTTTTTTCCGTGTTCTAGTTGATTGAAGGAAAAATAAATTGAGAGTAAAAAAACCGCGTCATCACATCATTGTTGAAATATATCTCCGCGTCATCACATCATTTTTGAAATATATCTAGGATGAGAAACAATCTTTTTTTTTGGCCTAATCACTATATTTTTAAAGCACAATGTATACCTGTTGCAATTTAACACCAAACTCAAGGCTATTGCATATCAATTTAACACCAAACTCAAGGCTATTGCATATCAAGAACACACTGAAAAAATGTTGAATTACAAATTGACCATATTGTTATGTTGCCATGGTGTTAAATGAATTTGAGAGCTGAGTCTGTATGGCTTCCGAGATGTCCACTCCCAGCAGCTACAACACCCCTAATTAACGTTATCGAACGTGTAGTTCGCCCTTGTAAAGTAATACATGTTAATTTGACACATACTGCCTAAAACCTCCGCCACGACAATGGTGCACAGAGCATCTTACCGATAAATACAAGTCTACCTTTCTCAAAGTGAATTAAAATGTTCAGAACCTGTGTAAAAAGTTGTCAACAAAACTGAGAATAATGGGTTCCTCTATTAAATTGAACATTTAAAATTGCTTCTTTTGTATAGCAACGAAGAATCTATCTATCTATCTATCTATTTATCTATCTATTTATCTATCTATATATACATCTATCTATTTATCTATCTATAAGCCTATCTATCTAACAAACTATCTATCTATCTATCTATCTATCTATCTATCTATCTATCTATCTATCTATCTATCTATCTATCTATTTATTTTATTCTTTACCGGTTAGTGGGAAGTATGGACATTCTGGGAAATTAAGCATTTTCGTACAAGATAAGCTTTTTTGTAAACATCACTCGTCATGCTTGTAGCATTTAAATGTGAATTATTTGCATATTGAATATCTAATTTACATCCAACTAAAATAATGAGGACGGATACAGGTTACTTTATTACAGTCGTGTACAATTTGGGGGTTTTTTCATGATAGGGACCTATCTATTCCACAAAGAGCATTGTATGTCTGCTCTAAGCCGTATAAAATTTAAATTTTATTTTGATCGTCTTAAGTAGCATTATATATTGCCCTGCACGGAATTATAGTAAGAAACAGCTCATAATTTCTCTGCGTGTAAATTTCACAATTTATTTCCGCAGTGACAGTCATTACTTGTGCATTCAGTTGATGGTGTTCTTTCCTTTGCCCTTCCGCAGATTAAACCTATGGCAATGATCGAAGTCCAAATTGAGTTTACACGCACCCCCTTTCGCAAGAAATCTACTACTGCAATTTCATAAGGTAATTTTGAATGTTGTTCACAACGTTTGATGATATTCTTTATTGAGAACCATCAAGGCCATCCTATGATGAATGATACAGGCCACACAATGCAGTCAACACGGTCTTGTCGCTATATCGATGCGCGAACGTGACTGCTCTACGTTGTCTGACAGCGAATTCTACACAGCGCAACTGCCTTAAGACGCCAAACAGGGAGATCACAGTTATTGCTGAAACCCTGATCAAGATGTCTGGGCATTATATATCGCAGGAGACATTTTATTAATTTACCCGTGTCAGAAAAAGAACTGTCCTAATGGCATCTTGTTCCTATAATGTTCACATACTTGAAGAATGTTTACATACATCCGTTTGTCGAAATCGTTATGCATGGTCAGGTTAATTTTATCATAATGTCACCTGGATATCCTAGTTGATATATTGTCAATGCACAGAGGTTTAGCTAGTAGATGAGACTTGCAATAACAGTTTTGTTACATTCATTGTATATGGAACCTCGCGCACTCTATAGGATTTCATAATAGTGATTCTATGATGACGTCGCGGGCCGCATAGCCTTCACTTGTATGTTAGAGAACCGGAACTATTTTCAGCATGACAACTTTGGGAACGTTAATTTTTTTAGGTTTTACACATGAAACCCGGTTTCTAGAAAATAATGCTTCAAAAATGGATAACACCGCATAACAGTAATTTAAATATATCAATGCGCCAATCGATGATGAAAATCAAGCTATTTTAGCGGATTTTCGTCTAACATGGAAATAAAGCACACGATTGTCATAAGCAAATAAACCCAAACATATATTGATTGAAAACTATGTAAGAGAGGCATATAATAAACATATTATAGCCCAAACAAGGGATTAAGTACCCTCTGGGCAGGAGTCCATTTGCCCTCCTGACGTAGGGCGAATTGTCACCTACCCTCGGGCACATAGTCCCTTGTTTGGGCTATAATATACAGGACTTGCAAGTTGACGCTGAAAGTTTTGATCTTCTTCATCGGGTCGTGCCATCAGATCTCTTGTTACAACCTGTCACAGTTTCTCAAAATTGATGATTTTTTGCCGTTTTATGAGCGATGTTCAGCCTTCCTATTTCATTGTCCTCCATTCCATAAGACAATCACAAAAAAATAAGCATTGGTTTCAAATCTCTCTAAAAGGCTGTTATACTAGCATTCTCGTTTTTCTTCAGGAGGAAACGAAGAATCAGTAGAACCAGACACTCATGAGTTCAAAGGTTAAACTCTTTTTGCGCCCCATATTATCGCTGTTATGGCACGACACATACAGCGTCGCCATCTGTTGAGAACTTCACGAAATGCTATGACGCAAGCGATGGTCTGTATTCTTGATGAACGAGATGGCACCAAAGCGAAAATTTCTATCTTCAGAAGTCTCTGTTTAAAAGCCATTTATCAACTTCATTATTTGATCAGTCTCATAATTTTGTAAACGTCCCAGCATTAAGCATTTAAAATTCCGAAATCGGCCAAATTACGCAAGTATTAAAAATAGCTGAAAAAGTTGAGGAACAGGAGGAGGGGCGTATGGGAAAATATTGAGAAGAACTAGGCCTACCGAAAGGCAAACTTGATGAATCAAATATATATCCTCAAAAAAATTCCCGATGAGTTTATGCATCAAGGGAAATGACCCCCCCCCCCCCCCCACCCGCCAAAAAACCAAAAAAAACTGTGGATGAAAGGTTAAGAATCCTAAATGTAACATACCTATCGATCACTTTATTCTGTCCAGGTTCTACCCATAGTCAACAGTCAATAGCAAATTTCGAAACTAAAAGAAATATATAAATTCAAACCTAGATGGAGTGCAAAAGTTTTAGTCTTTCATGTTTTAACGCCCATTCTACCTTAGGTAGACAGCGCCTCGATAAGAAAAGAGTATATGCTCAAACCTTCTTAAAGGAAACGTTCAACCATTTTTTTCCAGTTCAAGAATAAATATCAGGGAGTCATCGTACATAACTCCTTTCAAATTATTTTCTCAGTATCTTCAGCATACGTAACAACTTCATCAGTTTTAGTTAATTCCTATAATGACACATGCCTGAGTGTGAAAGTTTGTTAGAGTGCATTAAACCATTAAATGACCATGAAACTTTCACTTTACGCACATGTTTTATAAGTCTTATCTCTACGAAGTTTCATACCTAATTTGGTGCTTTCGTCGTTGATATGTAGTTTCGATTCAAAGTATCATTGGATATTCAAATTTTAGTAATAGGTTGACACTGAATCATTATATGTTTATACTATCCATATAGGTATCGCAAATACATAAAATCTAATGCAGCTATCTCTGAGAATATCCGGTTTCTTGATGATTGCTTGTGTTCAAATTAACATCAATTATAATATAGCCTACACCAACTAGAAACTTATAATTGCTCGCTTGCAAACGAATCTATGTACCAGATTTGAATCTGATCACTGGCCTACCATAGCATTTCACTTTAACAAGCAATGTACGTCCAATACAAAGATAGCAAATGTCCGCTTTACTCGGTAGGACTACGTATTTAGCTTTCTAATGGCAGAATGCGCCTCTGGGACAGATATTCGGGCTTTCTGGTACACCCCTAGTGAGGACTCATTTAAAGGTCTAAGTTTAAGACAACGATTACGAAAATCGATTTTCTAAGGTTTCCCTATAGAAGTAACACAGAAATGGGCGTCATTTTGAGTTTAAGATATGTTCGGTAATTTTGTTCCCTTAGTTCCAAATTTTTCACGGTGACCACCTGATCAATATTCTTGATTTGGTAAGATAATGCTCCCTAGTCAATATTCTTGATTTTGTAAGACAATGGTTGAAAGTTTCATTGAGGAAAGTTTGAGTAAAAGTTTAAGTCATTCACTTTGGAGGCGCATACTACCATGAAACAAATCTCCGAAATTCCATTGAGAGGGAGAGAGGGTCAGCCATGCTTTCCCGTGTTCTGAATACGTTGAGTAGCCCGAAAACACGAGGCGCGTGTCCTAAATACATGAACAACGCACTACTCTGTCTGCCGCGTGATTTGTAAAACTCTAATACTGAAAGCACAAAATGAAGTGCAGGCTACGTGCGTTACAGATAAATTTGGAAATCTCCGTTCGATAGTATGGACCTGAGGTAAATGGTTCCGTGTTTCATTTCTAGATTATATTGACTCTTGACCAACGTCGCTAGTTGGATCAATAGGTTCTCTATCTATATCTTAATTGGCATCTGTCATTCAATTTTTCATTGCATAGAATTGATGTTGTAATACATGTACTCTGATACTGTTGGCATGGCGTTGGCTATCTTTGTACACAGCGTGAGATTAAAGATGAGACATTCTTACTATTTGAAACATCTTTCTTTGAAATGTATTTGAGCTTCCTTGCCCGACAGAACTTCATATCTTGAATACTGCATAGATTCTCGCGTCACGACAACAAAGGTAGAGAACCCGTTTCAAATTTAAGTATGTGAGAAATTGGAATGGAAATCTTAACCGAGCAAAATTCATAGCCGTAGGTCTTCTTCGTTTTGACGTTGCAAGTTTCACATATTTAACAAGATCTTTGATAACTTTTATTTGATTTCATATTTGAAAGACGGGTTCATATTGACATTTTTCATTGTCAAGTACCCCAAATTTGTCACTTATAATTCATGAAAATGGGCAAATTCAAACCTGTTTTTATTGGTAATCTAATATTTTATTTTGGATTTGAATATCAGGTCTTCTCAATCTGTCCGCTTCTAAAAATCAGCTCCGAAACCGTACACTTTGATATTATCGTTGACCAACAGAAAACGGGAACATAATCAGACCAGGCAGTGGTTTGGCTGAAGACTTCGGGGGGAAAAGTGGACGGCCAGGTAAAGCGTGTCGTAAATGTATTGTGGATGTAGAATGGGTATTTGAGAGAGGACTCTGTCCAACGTTTGCCGATTGTTGGTTCAAGGATTCTGTGCCCGTTTCAGCCGAATCGAATAGCTCGGATTATGAATAAGAGAAGACCATGGAGTTAATACTTGTTCATAATTAAAATCTTTCATTAGTTAACTGACCCGGCAGGACTTGAATCCCTCGATTACCGTAAAAAATTAGACAGCAAGTCGGTAAAATACAGACAGTACTGACACAAACAACATATCCATACACTTATCTGCTCCATGTGATTCCATATATACAAGAATAATGTGTAAAACGGCGTTTGTTACGAAGGCGAAGTTCCTAAACTCTGTTCGTTGGACACTTCAATCGCAATGCTGCGGGACAAAGCACCCTTACAGATTTATGCAGGGGTTTTTTCCGTACAACGCCCCGGTCCGATTGGCCACTGTCAAATTCAGTCTGATTATAGTGTGCATGTGACGATGTGCGTAGGACTTAAGCTTATAGCTTTAAAATTGAAGAATCCAACAAAAACAGCAACATTTCTTAGGACAATTTTACTCGGGAGAATAAATACACAAGGGGTTGTGGTTTCAACCGTGCGGCGCTCCGTGCATCCAACGACATACTAATATTGAGTCTCGCAATCCACACGTCCACAATTAGCAACCAAATGTAAGGTATATAATAAAACATCTTTTGAAGGCAAAGTAGAATTTATTTACAAATAATGACTTTGATGGTAGCTATGTTTACCATCAACACTGAGCGTCATGTCTACATAACTGTAAATAAGTAAAGCAAACGAAAAATGTACAAAGACAATGAGTTTAAGGAAGCTTCCTTCACCACCAAGTCTCACCGACCCGAAAATATACTGTAAATTTAGTTGCATCATGATGTTGATCTCCTTTAATCGTTACACACCTTTGCTGTGGATTCTTATCTGTTACGTAGGTGTATTAGTTTTTGAACTCAAGGTAGTATGCGCCTCGAAAGTGAAAGACTTAAACTTTTATACAAACTTTCCTCAAGAAATAATTCAATCATTCTCTTTCAAAACCAAGAATAAAAATGGGGGTCACCGTGTAAAATTTGGTACTACAGAAACAAATTACCCAAGATTTATCGATCTTTGAAATTTCAAAATGCCGCCATCCCTGTGTTATCTCTATGGAGACAAAAATAGATTTTCGAAAAAAAAGCCAGTGAAAAGTTTTCTTTCACCAAGAGCTTTAAAATGAACCCAAACAAGAGGTAGATCAGAAAAGAATTGAAAAAGTTTGAGAGTCCGAATAACTGTACCCAAGGCGCGTTCTACCTCAAAGAATCTGTTGCAACTTGTTCGTTCACTGTGTCATCCGCCTTTGTCGAATAACAATCAATTTCAATCCGATTGAAACCACCATATTTTCTCCCCTTGGTTGATAGCTCTGCTGGTGGACAGAAGTGTCTCCGAGGCTACCTTTTGCCCAGTTTAAGCTATGTATTCATTGCTTCGCTTCGATAACTTGTATTCGAAGTGTGATAGTGAGCGTACAAGCGTGAGTGCTTCACCAACTCTGCAGCGGATGTAGGGGTCGCACTCAGAAAAAAATTGTAACAACTTAGCTCGGTTATTAAACCAATCTTTTTTGAGATAAGGGATTTGGCCGAACGGTTTTGTATGTGGCTTCTACGCTAGGTGAATGGGTACCGTACGTTGTGAGTTCGAATCCGTTTGAAACCACGGTATTTTCGGACAGTACTTGATGTGAGTTGAATGTTGGTATTTCTCCGAAGTTTCCGTTTCTCATCATGTCTTTGACAAATCTTCTTTTTGATGTGGTGGTTTGAGTGGCGTCATTTCTGTTTGTGTTCATGTAGTCTGAGATAAAATTTCTTCTGTTGTCTCTGCCAACATTTTATCAGGGTCGACATTATCAAAGGTTATACTAGGATCAATGATTGGGACAACATTATCAGTAGTCTTTGTTGACTCCTCTGCGTTCTTCACATTTTTTCTTTTAGCATTGGGGAGATCATTTGCTGATAAGCCACTTTTTACCTCTTTCTTGTCGTTTCCTTTTATAGACTTCACCTTTCAATCGGAGTTTCCTTTGGCGACTACAGTTTCCTGTTTATTGAAACCGTTGTTTCCCTTGTAATTGCGTGGTTTTGTCGGCTTTTGCAGCGTAATTCATGGTTCTTGCTCGTTGTGGGTGTGTCACCATGATTCTTTGTCGAATTTTGGTAGATGTCTTTTTTACCGCAAGTTAAGCATGTTTTTGCCTTCGGACAGTTTTGTCCACTATGGCCTGGAATATGGCAGATATAACAGATGATTGGCGTGTTCATCTTTGCCGCCGGTTGATCCTGGTAACTAATGCTCACGGTTGAACCTTGAAGCTGATCGAATCTAACATGCTTAGGAATATCTCTCCTTATCTTCATCCTTACTACCAATTTACCACTTACGTCTATTTTATATTGCTTGGTTGCATCTACGTCCACTTCTCCGAAGATGGTGAGAAATTCAATGATTGGTTGAATATCCATTTCTTAATTCAAGTTACCTGGGACGACTTTCTCGGTATCGAAGTTTAATGATTAGAACCACGCCCTTTCTCAGAGTAGTATACAATCCCACGCACGTGTTTTCTGTCGTCCTCTTAAAAAGTTACCCTGTTTTGAGTTTGATTGTTTTGAAAAAGAGCCTTCAAAGTATGGATTTTTTTCTCCATGATCATTTACATTTTGCGATCGATATCTCTGGCAATGCATTCCTGTATGTACACCTCTACTCAACAGGTCTCCCAACTTCACTCACGTTTTCAGGAACTTATAGTCCTTCTACCCGGCAATTATATTTTCGCTTCGAGCAAACTTATGCTATGATGAAAGAAAAAGAACCACATATTGATTAGAACTTCAATTCATCCGGCGGTTCACATTTCAAAAAAACAATATGTTGATTCAAACTTACCCTTAATTGACGCCTTGGCCAATCTTAAAGTGACATTCAAGAGAAAAGGTCGGAAATTAGTTCTTCCTGAGTCCTTGCGTCGGTTCTTTCTCATATTGCTTCTTTTATAACGAATGATGACCCCAAGGATGGTGGAGTTGATCAATAGAGTCTATTTTAATGTTTCTCTCGTCGTATCCATATCCTGACATATCATTTCGACGAAGGTAAGACTAAAAGAAACGGGAGCCTGTGGCTATACGACTCGTTTCGCGATCTTGAACAAAGGTTGCGAACATTAAAAAAAAATACACTTTAGCTACACTTAAAATTTCTTGCCGTTGGTGTGCTGTTAAATTCATTTTGGTAACGTATGTTTGAAGAAAGTCTGTTTTCACCATTTCAAAACACTTACACCTTTTCGCTCACAATTACGACGACAGCGGAAATCCTTAACCACTAACTTCCATTAATTAATATCAAGAAAAAAGTCCAATCTAACAGGACAAATTATTGAACTAGGAAAGGAAATTATACTATATTTACCGATACTCGAATTAATAAATGAGCACTGTATGCGCCTATTAACCCCTGAGAAAGAATTACACTTTTGAATTCACGAAAAAAAGCAATTAAGCGAAAACGTTGCTTTCTTCGTACCGTGTATGTTATTGAAATGATTAAACACAAGCAACAGACCAGAAACTTCACAGAGACTCATTCCATCCCAAGTAAGTACTCCTGTATGAAGAAAGGAAAGTTGACCTATCATATAAACTTATCATTTTAAATATCTCTGGCCAACGAAATTAATTCAAGGATCAGTTAGATGTTTTGATATCTAGATTTTTGATAAGTTACGAGAAGTTGTAGTTTTGACGTGTCCAACCTCTGTTGAAGGCATTTAACTACGACGTCCTGTTTGATCCGTGGAGGTTTAACGATCATGTCATTAAATTGATATCTTTCAAATTAAATTTCAAGATATCACCGTGTACTAAAGTCATGTAGACATTTAACAATTGAATTCTTACATTTTATCTGTTTTCCTTTTATAATGTACAGACCCGCCAGAAAGTACTTACGCACCTCAAAAATAAACATTTGGCAAAAACTATAACTCAAAAAATCGCACCAATGTGACTTATTTCCAAAAATAATTGATCTGCAGAAGGTTTAACCCATTTTAATCAATGCAGACCTGTTGTTGGACGTTAAATGCAAACGTACGGCGAGTGTTTTCAAGATAGCGAAATTTCCTACGGAAATTTCAATGGCGACGTACTCATTTGCATATCATTTGCATATAATTAACTTTGGCGCCAAAGTCCATGCGGTTAAATTTCTTCCATTCAAATATCGACCAATCAGGGTTTTTTAAATATAAGTCTGATTAAATATTGGGGCGGGAAAATCTGCCAGACTTGCTTATGAATATTCTGATAGAGGTCGTCGGAGGTTACTGTATAATTTCTGTTTGTAAACATTGCGTGACTGAAGCATGCCAAAATGTATTTTCCATGGTAATCTTCAAAGCTGTTTACGGCGTGCCTTGTTTGCCTGTGTATCATTGAAGCGATTGCCGGACAAATAAACATACCGAGATTACACCGTAACCACAACTTTGAATTTGATCTTGTCGGCCGAGTTATTCATCTTTGGATTTTTGGGAAGATCTCGGTTGTACTGACGAAAGTGAAGTTGCTTTAGTTTTGCACTGACAGGTAACAAGACTTTTAGAGCATATTCCTATGTGCTATCGCTGCATTGCTTATGTTGTATACCCACCGCAAGTGTTTTGTCGGAATATTGATACGTAACAAAGTTTAATTTAATGTAATCATAATGGCGCACTTGCTATTACCATAGTAGCTTTTACTGAAATTAGAAATCGGACTTATCAAGCAAATAATTTCACAATTTTCAATATTTATAATCTCGATATAATGACGTGTCAATACAGAATCAAGTTTGATCCTTGCTTCTCTTTAAATTCTCTGTAACCGGCACAATCAGCCAATGCTCGCAATTCGGTCGCACTTAGCCAGATGTCAGACGACTTGTCAACACTGAACATGTGACAATAGCGAAAACGCCAACCGTGAATGTGTACACATGGCATGCGGCAATGGAGTCAAATTTTACGTCATGAGAGGGGCAAAAAATTACTTATGGGTTAAAGGTGTGCCTGTTCCAATTTTGCCACAGTTACCATGGAAAGAGAAAATCTTACCAATGACAGATTTTAAGCAGTGGCTGCTCTTTAAAAACAGCGTGCTCACATGGGCATTTTGAATACCAAGGAACGCCCCTTTGAACATGTATGGGCATATTTAGATTACAGGTGACTGTATACCTTTAAGAGTTGAAAGTATAAGGACTTCAAATTAAACGCAGGGACTAGTTAAAGCCGATCCATCGTCTGTCACTGTCCACAGTACTCTGGCATCAAACAGGCAAAACTGTCCACAACCTCTCTCTGGTATGAATATAATCACTTTCTATATCCTTTGCTGTTTAAGCTGCAAAGCAAGGTTTTTACTGTGATGTCGTATTGCACTAACGGATTGTTCGCTCAATTACCTTTTGTTATTGCTCATTCCGAACCACTGTTTTACAAACTTAATATTTTAGATATTTACAAACTGAGTAAATATTGTACTTGTATGTTTGTCTATGACTTAAAATCTAAAAATCTTCCTCATACAGCTGAATACTATTTTGAGATTTCAAAGCACTCATATCTAACACGTTTAACACAAGTTGAAAATTTTCGTATCCCAAGTTCAAATTTGACAATTACACAACATAATATTAGGTATGCAGCTGTGAAACACTGGAATTCTCTGCCTGGCTATCTCAAACGATTGCCAAGTAGACAAGTTTTCAAGTCCGCATTGAAACATCATTTACTGAATCTGCATTAAAACTGTGTGTGTTTCCATCACACTTAGGCCTAAGCTTGTACTGAATAATTATTAGTGTACTCAGAGGCCATGAACTTATTGTTAGGGACATTTAATGTATTTACGTCATTGACACCTAATTATCAAGGATAAAGATAGACACTTTTACCCGGATTCTCCACCAAGTGTTATAGTCGTATCTCGCCGGTCTGGGGAGCGTACTCACTGCTGAGAGGTACTTCGAGATCTTTGACAGAGTAGAGACTCACAGAGTTGTTGGATATCAATAATGGTGGTTTATTACTGAAGTGCAAAGTTTACACATCAGATGCCCAGCTATCTCCGACTGAAAATAGTGGGTGATCATCCCTTTTTAAAAAGAAACCCTAACATCCTAATAAGATTAAATTAGTTAATCCTCCAATCACTAATCAACTAATATTTCCTGATTGGCTACAATAATTAATATATTCTTCCCTTCAAGAAATACATTACTAAACCTTCTCTGATAGGATATTGATCATATAAAATCTTACATGATCTGCATAGGTGAAATCATCGTTATACAACATTTCCCTTATGTAATCGTCCCAGGGTCCTGCCTGGAATTTAAATATTGACTATAAGAATTCACTTTACTGCCTTGACACTAGATGTCACTAATAAAAGTGTTTATCTTTATCCTTGATACCTAGGTGCCAATGACGTAAATACATTAAATATCCCTAACAACGGAGTTTGAACCAAGATGTGTGAAAATTCATAACGATCATTAACCCTTACACAGACTTGAAAAGTTCAGCCCTCTCGTTCACTGACCTTTGTACAGATTCCGAAATTACAAAAACAAAATCAGTAAGCCAAAGAAAATTTAGTCTGTAACACTACCTTAAGCAAACTGGTATTGCAGTTTACGCGAATTTACTTTAAGGCCAGACGAAATACCTGCTCGCAAGAAAATGTGTAGAACATCATTCAACTAAGGTTCTGCAAGTAGTTTGTGAAATGGTAAACTAGCCTGCCTATAGAGATTTAGGATTTGCCAAACTTTACTTTAGCAAATTGACGTATCGAAGAAACATCTATCTATCTATCTATCCATCTATCTATCTATCTATCTATCTATCTATCTATCTATCTATCTATCTATCTATCTATCTATCTATCTCTCTCTCTCTATCTATCTATCTATCTATCTATCTATCTATCTATCTATCTATCTATCTATCTATCTATTATCTGTCTGTCTGTGTGTCTGTCTGTCTGTCTGTCTGTCTGGCTATCTGTCTCTCTATCTTTCTATCTATCTATCTGTCTATTTATCTCTCTATCTTTCTATATATCTATCTGTCTATTTATCTCTCTGTCTCTCTGTCTATCTATCTATCTATCTATCTATCTATCTATCTATCTATCTGTTGTCTGTCTGTCTGTCTGTCTATCTGTCTCTCTATCTTTCTATCTATCTATCTGTCTATATATCTCTCTGTCTCTCTGTCTATCTATCTATCTATCTGTCTGTCTGTCTGTCTGTCTGTCTATCTATCTATCTATCTATCTATCTATCTATCTATCTATCTATCTATCTCTATCTATCTATCGATCGATCTATCTATCTATCTATCTATCTATCGATCTATCTATCGATCTATCTATCGATCTATCTATGTTATTCTTTACCGGATGGTGGGAAGTATGGACATTCTTGGAAATTAAGCATAAGCGTACATGATAGGCATTTTTGTAAACATCACTTGTCATGCTTGAATTATTTGCGTATTGACTATCTAATTTGCATCCAGTCTGAACTCACTTACAGCCCAAATTGTTACAAATTAGGATTGATACCGGTTACTTTATTACAGTCGTGTACAATTTGGGGTAATGTTATTTTCAAGATAGAGAGCTAGCTATTCCACAAAGAGCATTGTATGTCTGCTATGAGCCTTATAAAATTTGAAAATTATTTTGATCGTCTTTTGTAGGATTATATATTACCCTGCACGGATGACAACTCATAATTTCTCTGCGTATGAATTTCACGATTTATTTCCGCAGTGACAGTCATTACTTGTATATTAAGTTGATAATGTTCTTTCCTTTGCCTTTCCGCAGATTAAACGAATGGTAAAAAGATGATCGAAGATCAGATGAGTTTACACGCACACACCCTTCGCAAGAAATGTGCTACTTAACTGTAAATCCATAAGGTAATTTTGAATGTTATTTACAACGTTTGATGATTGTCTACCGTTCTTTATTGAGAACCATCAGGGACATCCTATGATGATTGATACAGGCAACAAAATGCAGTCAACACGGTCGTGTCGCTATATCGATAGGCGAACGTAATTGCTCTACGTTGTCTGACAGCAAATTCTACACATCGGATCGTCGCGGCTGCGTTCAATGATAGGCCGTGACTACTCTAAATGGTCTGACAGCGATGTCTACACAGTGCAGCTGTGTTTAGACGCCGAACAGGGAGATCACAGTTACTGCTGAAACCCTCATCAATATGTACTTAACTTAAGCATGCAATTTTCCGTCGTTTGCCAAGAAACCAGCAATACAGCCTCCAATTTATTCAGGTTGCCATAAACCATATCTGTATCACGTTTCATCAAATTTGGTGTGGCTATCATAAGTACATAACTTCGTTTCAAATTATTATTTTAAAAAATTACAATAACAAGTATACATATAACTGCTACATGTCTTCCACTCTAACTTTTCTGAGTATATTCAACACACGTGACAATTTCATCAGTTTTAGTCAAAGTCTTATAATAACGTACCTGAGTGTGAACGTTTGTTAGAGTTCATACCATTAAATGACCATAAAACTATTATTTTTCTTTGAGTTTACTCAAATGTTTTATGTCTTATCTCTACAAGTGTCACAGAATTTGGTGCTTTCGTCATTGATATGTAATTTCGATTCAAAGTATTTGTGAATATTCAAATTAGTGATAAGTTGACGTTGAATCGTCATAAGTTTGTACGATCAATATAGGAGTAGCACATACATTGAACCTAATGCAGCTATCTCTGAGAACATCCGATTTTTGGATGATTGCTTGCGTTCAAATTGGCATAAATTATAATGCTTATACCAACTAGAAACTTATGAGTAATGCCTCACTTGAAAATTAATCTATGTAATAGATTTGAATCTGGTCAGAGCAGCCGTTCTTCCGCGTCACACACACCAACATACGCACTCATACACACATACATGCACACGCTGGTATGACACTAGTGGCTCCCATGTCTGAACGTCAAAACTAAAATCACTACTTGATGTTTACATTTTCCTGTCGGTAGCATGCAGACATTCTGATCACGTGACGTGAAAAGGGCATTAGCGAGTAACAACTCATCCTAATAAATCAATTTTTGACGAATTACACAACTCGTTCCATCAGCTCTCTTTAAAACAGGATAAGTAACGTGACACATCAGAGTAAGTGTACATAAGCTTCTTTTAAAAATGATAATAATCCCCAGTTGGCACAGGCCCACCATAGCATTTCGTTTTAACAATCAAAGTACATCCGATGCAAAGATAGCGAGTACGTGTTTTACTTGGTATAGCTTTCTGACGATAGATGCGCCTCTGGAAGACACAGTGTTTAAGTACTTTTCTTGTATACTCCTTGTGAAAACTCTTCGTAGTTTTTCGAAAATCTATTTTTTTATTTATACCCATAGATTTAACACAGGAATGACCGCCATTTTGAATTTCAAATATCGGTAAATGTTCGATAATGTATCCCTCGGTCCAAATTTTTCACTGTGACGCCTTGATCATTGTTCATGATTTGTTAGGGAAATGGTTGAAAGTTTCATTGAGGAAAGTTTGAGCAAAAGTTTAAGTCACTCACTTTCGAGGCGCATACTACCTTAAACAATATTTCCGAAATTCCAATGAGCGGGAGAGGGGGCGTAAGCCATGGCTGCCAATGCTCAATTCTTTTCAGCAGCGCCTGTCCTCAATTACAAGAGCAACACATTACTCCGTCAGTGACTTGCAGGGGGCGTTCGGTGTTTGTAAAACTCTAATACTTGAAACACAAATTAAAGTACAGGCTACGTTACAGATAAACTTGGAAATCTCCATTCGGTTGTGTTGGACCGGAGGTGAAGTTGTTTCCGCGTTTCATTTCTAGGTTACATTGATTCTTGACCGACCTGTTGACATGTCGCTAGTTGAGTCAATAGGTTGGCTGGCTGGTTTCTTTATTACTACAAGTAATTTTATCAATTTTGACTGTGATATTTCAAATAAGACTTCGACTCCAAACCGTCTGACTGCTTCCTTTATTACCTATACGTCTTTATCTCCTCTCCAGCCAGTGCGCATACTGCTTTAATTGTTCCACAAATATTGCCAAGGGATCCGTCATTATTTACGGCCTGGGGGTCGAAGGAATTTCGTCGGAATCAGAAATTTCGAGTAACCCCCCCCCCCACCGCCAACCATGATGAATTTGAGTAACCCCCTCTCTAAATCTGAAATTTTCACTGACCCCCTTCCCTTGTGAGTAATTGATGTGTGTAATGATGCTATCTGAGGTGTTTCAATTTATTTTTGCACTCAGTAAAACTGTTTGGAAATTACATTGAGCACAGACATTTTATTACATTTTTGCATGACCAGTGTTTGAGTCACAATATTCAACAACCAAACAATGACCACACATGTTGTGAAAAACAATTTTCAGTTTGCCAGAGATTGAAGACAAATGAATATGCAGGAATGGAAAATCTGTGACCTTCTTGTGTCATTTCTCCAGCTTCCAGCTTCTAATGAAAAGCCTGAATATGGTATGTTTAAATGTCAAATGGTTATTTAACTGAGGTCAATTACAATGTTTTTGTGATAATAAACGATGAATTCACAACAGTTCAGTTTTGTCCTAGACCCCGTGAAATTTTTGAGAAATTGATGTGTGCAATATGGTGCAATCTGAGATGTATTTTCAATTTTCCTTTTACCAGTAAAACTGTCAGAACACCCCAAGCGGGGAGAGCGCGAGACGGGGTGTCCCCACCTCTCGCATCGAAAATTTTGAGAAATTGATGAGTGCAATGGTGCAGTCTGAGAGGTGTTTCAAATCATTCCGCACAAAAAATTGAGTACCCCCGCCCCCGTTCTTCCTCTCCACATTTTGAGCAAGCCCATTGAAGTTTTCAATTTTTTGAGTGACCTCTCACATTCCTCCGACCCCACAGGCCGTAAATAATGATGGCTCCCTTTACTTGCTAATCAGCTGTCAGTATCAGAGGATTAACTGATTAACTAAACAGCACAGCCGTCCTACACGTTGTAAAATAAGACAAGGGATAAAGATCACAGACATGGGGTCATGATGTCGTCCGTAAAACTAGTGGACGCTTAAAGTATTCATGAATTCGTAATAAAAAAAGACGGTACAAAACTTATTATTCATAAATAAACGGGAAATTGGCTCGCTAGTGTGACCGGTCATTGTAAGAAAATACTGAAGAAAAGACGAAAACCCGAAAGCCACGACCTCACGACCGGTCACGTAGGAAAATGTCGGGAAAAATTCAACACTTTACAGCCAAGACCGGTTGTGGAGACAAAATACTGAAAAAAGTGAATACCTGAAAGCCACGGTCGTTGTCGGTGAAAATTCAGCGCTTTACAGCCATGATTTGGCTATCAGTTGCGGAGAGAAAGTACTGAAAAAAGCCTCTAATTAACTAATCGGCTGTCCGTATCAGGGGATTAATTAAGTTAACACCACAGGCGTCCCACACTTATATTAGACTTAATTTACTACATGTTACTTACTAATTAATCCGCTGATAGGGACAGCCGATTAGCAAGTTGGCAACGTTTGTGGAGCAATTAAAGTGGTATGTACACAAGTTGGAGAGGATTTAAAAGACGTATAGGTTATAAAGAAAGCAGACGATTTTGGGTCGAGATCTTTATTTGAAATATCATAATCAAAATTAATAAAATAAAATAAACCAATGCACAAAGAACCCCATCCCTCCCCACAAAGAGGACTTACTGCTTTTCCCTCTGGTAAAACATGTGCTCTGATACTGGTGCCATGGCGTTTGCTACCTTTGTAAACATTGTCTGAATAATGCTTACTATCTGCACAGAGAAACCACAAAGGAACATAGACAGAGTGGCAACGTGTATTGTTTAAGGCGTGAAGCGGTTACGTAACCCATCCATGTTCGCCTCGCCTCAGGTTGCTCTCGCCTCTCTTTTCCGAAGATTGCCGACCATGCATCCTTCGGTCATGTTCGGATTTTCGCCAATTGTTAAGCGAAAGTATGTTCGGCAAAGTTTGTATTGTTGTTGTCGTGTGGTGCTGCGCGGAATTGACGTGCTAGCGAAAACGGGAGTGTTTTGAGCTTCAGGAAAGTGAGTTTTACCGTTTTAAAAATTCCTCTCATATTTTTATATAATGAGTGTGTTTGAACCAAATTTGAAAGTCTTTTATCCATACTGTCTGGTTTTACTCAATGGTTTACGGTCAGTCATACCGTCTTTTACACGTGCGTCAAGGAAGGATGTTTATGAAGCTGCTAGCGTGTTATGTTTTGATTGGCGTGAAGCAGTGTTTCTGGCCTGAGAGCTCACAAAGTAACTATGGTTGCTACGCGACTGGCGGTGCGATGCCATCTCGTCGTATTTTTCGCATAATCTCGTGTAATTATCAACCACAAACAAAGCCTCCAAAAAATTTAACACCTTTGAAGCTCATTTTTAGCTCACGTGTGTAAACACGTAGGCTATTGTCATAGCGATGTCTGTCTGTCTGTCCGTGTGTGTGTGTGTGTGTGTGTTAGTGTGTGTGTGTGTGCACGTGTGTGTCTGTCTGTCTGTTTACACGATAACTCAAAAACGCCTGAACGGATTCAAGTAAGATTTGGTACACAGGTACCATGTGCTACTTGCAAGAACTGATTAGATTTTGGTTAGTGTGGCTTGCATATTAATGAAGTTATGCAATATCGTTTTTTTCCATACAATGGTTTCCCTATGGAGACGGTAATGACAGTGTAGACATATATCAAGAAATACTGCACAAAATTTCATGAAACTTTTCACAGATGACAGTCTCAGAACATTATGATGATACTGTGAGTGTCATGTCAATTATCTACTCATTTGCATATTTAATGAACTTTTGTTATTAGTGAGATAACTCTGAAATTCCTGCACCAAACTTGATGATACTTGCAACAAATATTGATCTGATATATATCTAATTATACTTCGAAGCATTAGGCAGTGTCAAGTTAACAAATAGCTCATTTGCATATTTTATGAAGGTTTGTAATTAGTCATATAACTCCGATATAACTTCACCAAATGTGATGAAATCTGCTGCAGATACTGATCCGACTGATATCTAACTGTAGTGTAAAGCATTTAGTAGTGTTAAATTAATTAAGGGTTCATTTACATATTTAATGAACTTTGTAATTAGGTATATAAATCTGAAATTACGGTCAGTGAAATTGGGTACAGATATTGTTTTGATAAATATCTTATAGTACTGAGAAGCATTTGGCAGTGTCAAGTTAACAAATAGGTCATTTGCATATTTTATGAAGTTTAGTAATTAGTGATATAACTCCAAAATAACTGCACCAAATGTGATGAAATCTGCTGCAGATACTGATCCAACAGATATCTAATTATGGTGTAGAGCATTTAGTTGTGTGAAGTTAATTAAGGGTTAATTTGCATATTTAATGAACTTTGTAATTAATGATATTACTCCAAAATTAAAGCATTAAATTTGATGAAACTTGCTACAGATGTTGATCTGATAAATATCCAATTGTGCTGAGAAGCATTGAGCAGTGTCAAGTTAATAATTAGCTAATTTGCATATTCCATGAAGTCTTATAATTAGTCATATAACTCCGAAATAACTGCATCAAATGTGATGAAACTGCTGCACATACTGATACGACAGATATCTAACTGTGTTGTAAAGCATTTAGTAGTATAAAGTTAATTAAGGGTTCATTTGCATATTTATTAAACTTTGTAATTAGGTTTATATCTCTGAAATTTCGGCACTAAAATTTTGTGAAACGTGCTACAGATGTTGATTTGATAAATATTTAATTGTGCTATGAATCATTGAACAGTGTCAAGTTAATTTAGGGTTTATTTGCATATTTTATGAACTTTGTAATAAGTGACATTACTCTAAAATTACAGCATTTGAATTGAATAAAACGTGCTACAAATGTTGATCTGATGGATATCTAATTGTCCCATAAAGCATTGAGCAGTGTCAAGTTAATTGACAGCTCATTCGCATATTAAATAAAGTTTTGTAATTAGTGATTAAACTCTGAGAGTACTGTGCGAAGTTTTAAAAACACCTGCTACATATAGTGATAACATATATATCATTGTTCTGTGAAGCGCACTACTATTAATGAACCTGTTGTAAAACACGTGAGCATATTCAGTTCATATCTGGTAATATGAAAAGCCAATACTCTACCAAGACGACCGTGGAACAAAAGGCATGCAAGCGTTGCCACTCTGCCTTTGTTTCTCTGTGGAGAAACATAGACAGTCGCAACGCTTGTGTCACGCGGGAAGGTTTTGAGCCTACAGATTGATATCATAACACTTGCATGCCTTTTGTTCCATGGCCGAGCCAAACTCCAGCTAAACTAGAAAGTTTAGAACGCTTTTTGGATCGGGCTAAATATCGTAATTATCGGATATATCGCTGGCATAACGAAATTTAACTCTTCAGGGCCGAGCTAAACTCCAGCTAAATAAGAAAGTTTAGAACGCTTTTTAGATCGGGCTAAATATCGTAATTATCGGATATATCGCTGGAAAAAAATTCGGACTCTTCAGGGCTAATCTAAACTCCAGCTAAATTAGAAAGTTAAGAACGCTTTCTAGATCGGGCTAAATATCGTAATTATCGGATATATTGCTGGAATAAAACTTTGGACTCTTCAGGGCCGAGCTAAACTCCAGCTAAATGAGAAAGTTTAGAGCGCTTTGTAGATCGGGCTAAATATCGTTATTATCGGATATATCGCTGGAAAAAAACTTTGGACTCTTCAGGGCCGAGCTAAACTCCAGCTAAATTAAAAAGTTTAGAACATTTTCTAGATCGGGCTAAATATCGTTATTATCGGATATATCGCAGGAAAAAAAATTGGACTCAAGGCCGAGCCAAACTCCAGCTAAATTAGAAAGTTTAGAACGCTTTTTGGATCGGGCTAAATATCGTAATTATCGGATATATCGCTGGCATAACGAAATTTAACTCTTCAGGGCCGAGCTAAACTCCAGCTAAATTAGAAAGTTTAGAATGCTTTTTAGATCGGGCTAAATATCGTAATAATCGGATATATCGCTGGAAAAAAACTTTGGACTCTTCAGGGCTAATCTAAACTCCAGCTAAATTAGAAAGTTTAGAACGCTTTTTAGATCGGGCTAAATATCGTATATTATCGGATATATCGCTGGAAAAACGAAATTGGACTCTTCAGGGCTAAGCTAAACTCCAGCTAAATTAGAAAGTTTAGAACGCCATTTAGATCGGGCTAAATATCGTAATTATCGGATATATCGCTGGAAAAACGAAATTTGACTCTTCAGGGCCGAGCTAAACTCCAGCTAAATTAGAAAGTTTAGAACGCTTTTTAGATCGGGCTAAATATCGTTATTATCGGATATATCGCTGGCATAACGAAATTTGACTCTTCAGGGCCGAGCTAAACTCCAGCTAAATTAGAAAGTTTAGAACGCTTTTTAGATCGGGCTAAATATCGTTATTATCGGATATATCGCTGGCATAACGAAATTTGACTCTTCAGGGCCGAGCTAAACTCCAGCTAAATTAGAAAGTTTAGAACGCTTTCTAGATCGGGCTAAATATAGTAATTATCGGATATATCGCTGGAAAAAACTTTGGACTCTTCAGGGCCGAGCTAAACTCCAGCTAAATTAGAAAGTTTAGAACGCTTTCTAGATCGGGCTAAATATCGTAATTATCGGATATATCGCTGGAAAAAAACTTTGGACTCTTCAGGGCCGAGCTAAACTGCAGCTAAATTAGAAAATTTAGAACGCATTTTTGATCGGGCTAAATATCGTAATTATCGGATATATCGCTGAAAAAAAAACTTTGGACTCTTCAGGGCTGAGCTAAAGTGCAGCTATGAGTAAATTAGAAAGTTTAGAACGCTTTATCGGGCAAAATATCGGAACTTAGCTTTGTTAGCTGTGTTTTATCGTGTTTAGCTTATTTAGCTCCCATTGACAATAACAGAGTTTAGAACAGGAACACGGCGAGAGACACAATTCCGCACCTAACTCGGTTTCTGGAGGTCCATTTTAATTACCTGGCAACCAATGTCTTTTTGTCCGCTGTTTTTTTCCGGTACCGTAATTTCATCTCTTTCACACCTGCACTGGATGGGTATTTACACCCTTTGAAAGGTTTTCACGGTTTTGATAAGAGATCCTGTCCTACGTTTGCCGATTGTTGGTTCAAGGATTTGGTGCCGGCGTTTCAGCCGAATCGAATAACTGTGATTCATGAATAGGAGAACACCATGGTTATATTTTTCATGATCTCACGGAAGGTCAGGCAATTTCGCCTAGAGATAAAGCAAAAAATAGAACGAACAAATTAAGTTAATTAACTTATTTATATTCGTGGTTAATGTCCTTCGCCCTCGATTACTGTATAAACTTAGACAGCAATATCCATCCTTATATTTTGGTAGTCCAAAGTAGTACCCAGTACAGGTGACAAAATGTTGATTTTCTATGAGTTTGGTTTTGGAGATATGTTTTGATTGTTGGTTTTGGAGATATGTTTGAATTGTTAATTTTCAAAATTGAATATTCTGATCTCACGGTCAGGTGAATATAGTACCACTTAACCTAAGATAGATACACGGATAAAAGTACCTTTTTGATCAGCGCATGCGTTGTTTAACCCTTTGAGCGCCAACGTCAATTTTTGTCACCTTTGTAAAATGAAACTCAAAAATATTCTTTCACAATTCCTCAGAAATTATGATAAAAAAACTGAGGCAAGTATTCAGTCCAAAATCTACTACAAAAATTACAGAAAAATATACAAAAATTTACAAAATGTTGCACTAAAATGTTGGACTCACTAATGATACACCAGACGATCTGTCATTTTCTATTTTTGCATTTCAACAGGATGTAATGTGGATGAAAATACGCACAGGCCAGCAGGAAGTGGTATTCCGTGTCGTTCTCTTTTTAGTCCCCGCGGACGAAGTCCGGCGGAGACTTATAGATTGGGTCCCGTCCGTCCGTCCGTCCGTCCGTCCGTCCGTCCGTCATCAACAGTTTCTCAGACACTGCTAAACTGATTTTGTTCAAACTTGGCACAAAGGCATAGGACTATGACCTACAGATGCACGTCGATTTATTTTGTGATACGATCCAATATGGGCGCGAGGCGGCCATTTTATTGCGATTTGTCATGTCTTTGGACCATAACTCAGACATCCTTGAGCACATTCTGCTCAAACTTGGCACAAAGGCATAACATCATGGCTTTCATATCCATGTCAAATAATTTTGCGATATGTTTCAATATGGGCGCGTGGCGGCCATTTTGTTGCGATTTTTCATGTCTGTGGACCATAACTCAGACATCCTTGAGCACATTCTGCTCAAACTTGGCACAAAAGCATAACACTATGGCTTACATATCCATGTCAAATTATTTTGCAATATGTTCCAATATGGGCGCGTGGCGGCCATTTTGTTGCGATTTTTCATGTCTTTGGATCATAACTCAGACATCCTTGAACCGATTCTGTTCAAACTTGACGCAAAGGCATAACACTATGTCCTACATATGCATGTCAAATTATTTTGCGATACGATCCAATATGGGCGTGAGGCCGCCATTTTGTTGCGATTTTTCATGTCTTTGAACCATAACTCAGACATCCTTGAACCGATTCTGTTCAATTTTGGCACAAAAGCAAAACATTATGCCCTTCATATGAACACCAATTTATTTCGTGATATGATCCAATATGGCTGACAGGCGGCCATTTTTTTGCGATTTTTTCATGTCTTTGAACCATAACTCAAACATCCTTGAACCGATTTGGTTCAAACTTGGCACAAAGGCTAAGCACTATGGCATACATATGCATGTATCAATTAAGCTTGCGATAGGATCCAATATGGCTGCAGAACTGCCATTTTGTTGGAATTTTGCATGTCTTTGAATCGTAATTCAAAGGTCATTACTCCCATTTTGTCCAAACTTGGCACAAAGATCAAGCACTATGGCATCATATACATGTCAATTTACTTTGTGACATGTTCCAATATGGCTGCCAGATTGTCATTTTTTTCCAATATTGCTGTCAGATGGTCATTTTTGGATTTTTTCATGTCTTTGAGGCTTAATCATATGCAAATATTCTTTAACCAATGTTGTTGAGACTTGGTACAAAGATAAAGCACTATGGCATACATACGCATGTCTACTAATTTTGTACTATGATCCATATGGTCAATAGACAGCCATTTGATATAAATTTTGGTGTGATTTTTTTATGTCTTTGAAACATAAACATAGGTCACTATCCCTCGATGGACTGATTTTGTTCAAACGTGATACGAAGATAAAATACTATGGCTGCACTCTTGTGCACATTAATTTGTTTCATTATATGATCCGAAATGGCTGATTACAACAACATACCCGATCCCATACCATTTCGAAAATTCCACCAAACCATGTGTATAGTATGTGCCATCATGACACTGGAGGCAGTAAGGGCATCGTTATGTGTGATGTAATCAAAAGTTCCTTGAGTGGTCATTACCGGCAGAGATGAGTCATTTATTGAACGTTCTTCAGATTACTTTATTATGCAAGTCACAGGCCTGATGCGCCCGTTGCATCAATGTCATTCCACAGCTACCTAGACCACAGCTACCTAGACACCAAAGATTATAACAAAATGGACAAGCGGGGACTGTGTCATCAACGATGACTTGTTAAACAGAGTTTACAGTGCGATAATTGGCCGCAGTGCGTGCTGGTATCACCCGCATTGCCTGGCGCGGACGTTCGCATGACGAGAAGCTCCGACATGCGGACACTGTTGGCTGAAAGACGTCAAACTCGATCCTTTCAGCTACTTGTTGTGCCTCTGCGTAAAAATTTGCTAAAATTACATTAAATAAAGGTGCGAAAATACCTTTAAAATGTCAAAAAATAGGACAGCAGATGTTATATAGTAATTACTTTTATTTAGGCTAGTATTGAATTTACATATGAATAATTGTAGATATTTTATATCTAATTCATGACTTTGGCATTTCTAAACTTACATTACGTTACGTTCAATGAGTGTATCAAATCATGTCACATTTTGGGACAGCAGTTGTAAATGTATAGTAAGGAAAATGCTTCGACAGAACAGGTACTGTATGTCTAAGTATGATTAGTTATTCCGGATTACATGGGCTACAATGATATGTTTTTAAGGTTGCGTTTCACCATTGTATCTTGCAACAAATCTTTGCATTTGACGTCATCAGTAAAAAAAATGCTTGGCAGCAATTCTACTAATATCATGCGCTGAGGTAAAGCAA
Organism: Ptychodera flava; assembly: GCF_041260155.1. Taxonomy (NCBI): domain Eukaryota; kingdom Metazoa; phylum Hemichordata; class Enteropneusta; family Ptychoderidae; genus Ptychodera; species Ptychodera flava. The sequence continues at coordinate 26,415,349 of NC_091945.1, forward strand.
AACTGCTCGTATGGTCCGTGTGGTCGACGACATAAATATACCGGGAAAACCTTGTGGCCTGCTGATTCAAGTTCGAAAGCCCAAAATTTGCAAAAAAAATTCCGCTTTTGAAAATCTAGGTAACATTGTGCGTGCCTCGAAACTGACAGATTTAAACTTTTCATGCCAAAATATCCCTGCACAAATAGTGTATTTTCAATGTAGCAAGATAATTGATTTGGGCGTTATAAATAATTTCAAGACAGATTACTCCCCATATTCATCAAACAGGTTCAGCAATCGCATGGGAGACCTTTCTTTGCTTATGTAAACCTGCATATCGTCAGCCAATTGCGTAAATTTTATTGTTTTATCTTTTACTTTGAAACCTATTTCACCATCATTCCTAATCGCTTGCGCAAGAATTTCTGCTACTATTAAGAATAGTAATGCTGAAAGAGGACATCCCTGTCTGATGCTCTTTGGAGCTTAAAAGGTGGTGATATCCAGCCATTATTTATGATGGAGCTGTTGCAGTTAAAGTAAATCGTCTTAATAAAATGAATGAAGGATTGTCCCAAGCCGAATTTTTCTAGTGCTAGAAACATAAAATTGTGTTCCACGGTGTCGAATGCTTTGCAGAAGTTTAGAAACAATATAGCTCCTCCCTTTTATTGCTTGTAAGAGAAGTCAATGACGTCTTGAATAAGCCTGAAGTTTTGACCACTAAAACGTCCTTTAGTATAACCAACTTGGTCAGGATTAATCAACTTAGGAAACACCTTTTTTAATCTATTAGCTAAAGCGCATGGTAAAAGTTTGTAACCATGTTTAAGTAAAGAAAAGGGGCCTCCAATTTTTTAGATTAAGCCTAGAGTCTTTTTTTTGTGTATTAATGTTATGATACCATTACCCTGAGAACTAGCTAACACACCTTTATTATAACCTTCATTGAATCCATCTACAACTGTCGTACTTAGAATATTCCAAAAGACCTTATAGAATTCTATTGGAATTCCGTCTGATCCTGGTGTTTTATTGTTTTTCATATTAGATATGGCTGTTAGGCATTCCCCTTCACACAATAATGCTTCACTTTTCTTGATGTTAGACTCTTAGAGGTTATTACCCAATATCGCCTGTTCCTGTGTCGTATCAGCATGAGTGTAATTTGTGCTGCGTCAGACACGAGACGTGACAAATGACACGAATGCTGATACGACACAAGGAACAGGCGATATTGGGTAATAACCGATTTATCATATACCCATGCCCATAATTTTTAGGGAATTTTTACTAATAGAACGAAAAATCTTTAATTTTGAGGCTTTACTTTATTACGCCTTGCGCATAAATATCAGAATGTTTATGTGAACAGGCTTCATTCATAAAGTATACGACGAAGATGTCAACATCACACGCGACATCGCTGCAAAGTCGTCCATATCTCAATGAAACCCAAGAAGAAAGACACCGGGATACAAAAATCGTCATACAGAAGGATTATTTTGAGGTGCAATACGCTATTACAACTGTAACCGATCAAAAACTGCTCAGCTTTAAAGTTGCAATATGGATCAGAATTGACCTTCATATTTCGAAGATTTGACTTTATAGAAAAATCCATAACAATTTCATTTGCAGATTCGACCATTAACAGGAACACGGGGGTGGCTCTAATTCGAGTAAATTGATTTAATTACCGAATAAATTGCTGTTTTAGTACGTACCGTTTGCGAGAGTAAAGCACAAAATTTGAAACGTCATTTTTAGTATTTGAATATGTACGCATGCGTATTTGGTGCATGGTAACGGTTTGCGAAATTGCAACTTCGTGTCAACATGCGTAGCTAGCCTTCCCGCAGACAAGCGGTCAGGTCTCTGCCCGCGCCCTGCCTGGGTCTCTGCTGACTGATTCAGCCCAGTAAAAATGGGAGAAATTAGCCAACAATGTCGGCAAAATAAACAATGTTTGGTCAGATCGAAAGATGGAACTAGAAAAAAGAGTGACACGCGACTACTGCACCACGTCGAGGAGGCAGACTGTGTCTACAGTTTCTCGCGAAAGCACCAACTTCGCTAGCCAGCGGTGTTTCCTCGGGCAATTAACAGCGACCTACCAACACCGTGCGGACCCCACGATTTGTAATGTGAACCGGGCCGTAGTCCCTCCGCAAGGAGTCCCTCTGCAAGGAAATAACTTCGATCTGTTAGCATTCATTGATAATCTATATCCTTCAGGTCAAATATGCATTTTTCGGAAACAAAGAAAAACTGCAGTTTCTATCATGGCATGGTCTCATTTACAACGCGACGCGTCGATCGACGCGCTGACATGGCCATGCAAGACCTGACTGAGGGGCAAGACCGTTGCCAAACTTCTGCATTGGTGGATAAATATTATATAAATATATAAATATAGCGTGCAGATACCTCGCCTTTTAACATGAAAAATGTAACGACATGCAACGTGTAGAGGATTGCGGAAACGCTGTCAGGCACGCGGTGAACACAACCAGATCGGTGTACGTGGTCTGGACGCTGGATCGATCGAACGTACACAGTTGGTGCACACTGCGTGTCACTGACGTACATGTATATGGGTGAGAAAACGATCTTTTGTAGAGCTGTACTTTATCATATCGATATACTTATATTTCTGAAACATTGTGATGCTACCAAAGTTCGGCAAACGCAAATTTACAATGAATTATCATTATATATGTCAAGTTCTGTCATCGTGTCAACATCGCCCCTCCAACGTGCACTCTATTGAGACGTCATCACTCTTGGTGGTACTTGTCACGTGCACAGCAGAAAACGCCAATGTTTTTGTTTTGAAAGTTTGTTTACAAAACAGCTTTTCTAGGCGGCCGAAACGCATCAAAATGAACGTATTTGTATGCCAGGATTGGTAAGAGGCTTAGCTAAGAAGAGTACTTCAACGCAGTATGGTCCATTTGCTTTAGTTTTACGAAAAAAAATCGACAATTTTGATCCATATTGCAACTTTAAATCTATCCTGATTTCGATCGTCGTACGGCACGGAGCTCGCGCGGAGAGGGGACGCCATTTTGTTAGTTTACCTTTCGAGTTGCCAGGTCAACAGTCGTCGCGCGCGCGACATCGCTTTCACGCCACGCGCTCACTACCTGTTCAGTGGAGACCGTGCACAGTGCCGGCGCTGTGCGAACGGCAGAATGTTTGCTAGAACTTGACCAATAAAATACCATGGGAAAACATTTCAAGACACAACGTGATATTTCCGTATTTTGCAACCAGAAATACCCGTGTTCCTCGAAGCCCTTCAAGTTTTTACGTCGACGACATTGCTTCGCAGGCGGGGAGCGGCAGCCATTTTGTTGTTTACGTTGTTTACCAACAAACTGCTAATGTAGTTCGGGAAAACTCTAAAACTGATGACGTTCATCGTGCATATCTCGACGTTTACCGTGAAATATCACGGCTGATATTTTACGTTGAACGTCACTAGGATGTAGCAATATGGGCATGGGTATATGATAATATTTAAATGTCATTGATATCATGTCTTACTGTGATATTGTCAGCACCTTGCGATTTATAAAGTTCCCCATAAAATGACTTTTCTGCCGCCAATATAACTTTGTCATTTGTCATCAACTTACTTATATGTTTTCCTCTAGATCTTTTCTTTTCCGAACTCAAAAGTGCGACTGTTTCTTTCCTCATACCACTTCACTCCAGATCTAATTTGAATCCTTCGCAGTTGACTTACATATATCACAGGCGGCCCAATCACTATTAATAAGCTTATTATTGAGTTTTCCTCAGTTTTCTCTGTCACTGTCAGTCCCTCTCCTTTTCTTCATGCTCTGACTGATCGTAGTAAATAAAATAAATGACTAGGGAGGGGGGGGTTACACGTGTGAGTTAAGTCCGGAGTTGACACCGGAATAAATTTAAACCTGTGTCAGTTGGACGTGTGAACAGACAACACGGAACTAACAAAGAGCTAAATTAATTCGGTGTCGGAGGGCTGGTTCAGGTTCGGTGCTCCGTACTAAACAACGGCCTCTTTACACATGTGACCAGAACACCGAACTGAACGCCGAACTATATCCTGTCTTCAGGCTTGCAGTCATTACCACAATGGACGGTGTTCAAGTAAGAAGCTCTTGCGATCGCGGCAACAATTGGTCACAGGAAGAGATCAGGCTGTATGTCAATCTGGAGAGACGAAAACGTCATCCGTATGATTGACAGCACGTCGAGGGATCGGCAAGTGTATGAAGTCGTCGCTAGCAAGGCCAGGGAGAAGGACAGCGGAACAATGCCACTACAAAATTAAACAGTTGCGAGCTCAGTTCAAGTCCGCATGAAGGCGCGACATAGGCTTTTTTCTTTATTATCGGATAATATCGTCTAAAATGTATAAGTTAGAGAGTTCCAGGAATATGAGACCCAAGTGATCTAATAGGGATAATATTATCGACATTATCCGATAAGACAGTGTTTATAGAATTTTCCACCCATCTACTTCTAATATTAGACTCTAACTTAGATTTTAGACGATATTATCGATTTTATGGGATATTATCCGATAAAACAGTATGTCAGGCATCTACGTCTTCCCCACTCATCTAATATTAGACTCTAACTTAGCTTTTAGACGATATTATCGATTTTATCGGATATTATCCGATAAAACAGCATGTCAGCCATCTGCCCCTTCTCCACTTGTCTAATATTAGACTCTAACTTAGATTTTAGACGATATTATCGATTTTATCGGATATTATCCGATAAAAAAGCATGTCGGGCATCTGCCTCTTCCCACTCGTCTAATATTAGACTCTAACTTAAATTTTAGACGATATTATCGATTTTTATCAGATATTATCCGATAAAACAGCATGTCAGCCATCTGCACCTTCTCTACTTGTCTAATATTAGACTCTAACTTAAATTTTAGACGATATTATCGATTTTATTGGATATTATCCGATAAAACAGCATGTCGGGCATCTGCCCCTTCCCCACTCGTCTAATATTAGACTCTAACTTAGATTTTAGACGATATTATCGATTTTATCGGATATTATCCGATAAAACAGCAAGTCAGGCATCTGCCCCTTCCTCACTCGTCTAATATTAGACTCTAACTTAGAGTTTAGACGATATTATCGATTTTATCTGATATTATCCGATAAAACAGCATGTCAGCCATCTGCCTCTTCTCCACTTGTCTAATATTAGACTCTAACTTAAATTTTAGACGATATTATCGATTTTATCTCATGTTATCCGATAAAAAAGCATGTCGGGCATCTGCCTCTTCCCACTCGTCTAATATTAGACTCTAACTTAGATTTTAGACGATATTGTCGATTTTATCGGATATTATCCGATAAAACAGTATGTCGGGCATCTGCCTCTTCCCCAATCGTCTAATATTAGACTCTAACTTAGATTTTAGACGATATTATCGATTTTATCGGATATTATCCGATAAAACAGCATGTCAGCCATCTGCCCCTTCTCCACTTGTCTAATATTATACTCTAACTTAAATTTTAGATGATATTATCGATTTTATCGGATATTATCCGATAAAAAAGCATGTCGGGCATCTGCCTCTTCCCACTCGTCTAATATTAGACTCTAACTTAGATTTTAGACGATATTGTCGATTTTATCGGATATTATCCGATAAAACAGCAAGTCAGCCATCTGCCCCTTTCCCACTCGTCTAATATTAGACTCTTACTTAGATAACTTAGATAATATTATCCGATAATGCCTTTAGTGCCAATGTCGCGGTATCCTCCAAGTCCGTGTCCGACAACAACCTTGGTTGTGGGAGAGCTAGAAAAACGATGCCATTTTACGATGAGTTGTAGGTAGTATTGAAAGGGAAAGCAACTCCACACATCGTTTATATTTGGGTTGTTTACGTTTTATTCATGATATTATGTATAATATAAGTGTATATCATGTTTGGCTGTTTTATGTAAAATGTTGCTTAGCCATGGCGAGACGTATCCGTAATCTACGTGTCTTGTGTTAATCCGCACTGGAGCAGAGAGACTACTGTGACACTGCGATCCTTTGGCGCTACTTTTCGAAAACAGAGTTTTCTTCATCAGTCACTTAAAATTCATTTTTGATTGGTGAGACGTGTTGAATGGTTGATTGTTTTTATTTGGCAATATGTTGTTCCACTTTCGTTTTGTAGGGAAGATAGAATTAACTGTTTGATCTTGTTGTGTTTGTGTAGGTTCGTGTGAACCTGAGTTTGAGCTATCGTAGTTTTTGTGAGGTCTGGCGGTTAGAAGTGTGTCGCCTATATGTCTGTTCCCTCTATATGCGATTATTGGTTGGTTTTGGAACAGTTTTTTAGTGTTTCGTCTTTCCAAAGTTCAGTCCAGTTTTCTGTCAGGGCTGGCTTGATTTTTGTCGTTTCGATGTACGGGCTATACGTTGTTATGAAGACTACTGCATTGTTGGTTGCGTTATTTCTTTGGCTTGAACCGAACTAAATTTATACCTTGTGTATAACGTGTAAACGTGAGATCGCTTAGATCGCTGATAAGGAATATTTACAGAGCGACTAATCAGATTCCCTCAGGTTTAAAAAAATACACGTGTAAACCCACCTACTGACTAACCCATAAAATCCCTGATAAGTCCACGGATTAGCATAATTAGTCATGTTGACTATTAATTACAAGATGTGTGTATATGAGAGAAAAACGTCTTTGTAATGGGGTGTGAAATAAATAAGGGTCGAGAGGCTAGGTTAGGCTATAAAGTCATTTATTAGCTCACGTGTGTAAACACGTGGGCTATTGTCATAGCGATGTCTGTCTGTCTGTCCGTGTGTGTGTGTCTGTCTGTCTGTCTGTCTGTCTGTTTACACGATAACTCAAAAACGCCTGAACGGATTTAAGTCAGATTTGGTACACAGGTATCATATGCTACTTGCAAGAACTGATTAGATTTTGGTTAGTGTGGCTTGCATATTAATGAAGTAATGCAATAACGTTTTTTTCTGTACAATGGTTTCCCTATGGAGACTGTAATGACAGTGTAGACATATATCAAGAAATACTGCACAAAATTTCATGAAACTTTTCACAGATGACAATCTCAGAACATTATGATGATACTGTGAGTGTCATGTCAATTACCTTCTCATTTGCATATTTAATGAACTTTTGTTACTAGTGAGATAACTCTGAAATTCCTGCACCAAACTTGATGATACTTGCAACAAATATTGATCTGATATATATCTCATTATACTTAGAAGCATTGGACAGTGTCTAGTTAATAAATAGGTCATTTGCATATTTTATGAAGTTTTGTAATTAGTCATACAACTTCGATATAACTTCACCAAATGTGATGAAATCTGCTGCAGATACTGATCCGACTGATATCTAACTGTAGTGTAAAGCATTCAGAAGTGTGAAATTAATTAGGGTTCATTTGCATATTTAATGAATTTTGTAATTAGGTATATAACTCTGAAATTACGGAACCCAAGTCAGTGAAATTGGGTACAGATATTGTTTTCATAAATATCTAATTGTACTGAGAAGCATTTGGCAGTGTCAAGTTAACGAATAGGTCATTTGCATATTTTATGAAGTTTTGTAATTAGTGGTATAACTCCAAAATAACAGCACCAAATGTTATGAAATCTGCTGCAGATACTGATCCGACAGATATCTAATTGTGGTGTAAAGCATTTACTTGTGTGAAGTTAATTAAGGGTTTATTTGCATATTTAATGAACTTTGTAATTAGTGATATTACTCCAAAATTACAGCGTTTAATTTGATGAAACTTGCTACAGATGTTGATCTGATAAATATCTAATTGTACTGAGAAGCATTGAACAGTGTCAAGTTAATAATTAGCTCATTTGCATATTTCATGCAGTTTTATAAGTAGTCATATTACTCCGAAATAACTGCATCAAATGTGATGAAAACTGCTGCATATAATGATCTGACAGATATCTGACTGTGTTGTAAAGCATTTAGTAGTGTAAAGTTAATTGAGGGTTCATTTGCATATTTAATAAACTTTGTAATTAGGTATATAGCTCTGAAATTGCGGCACCAAATTTTGTGAAACGTGCTACAGATATTGATTTGATAAATATTTAATTGTGCTTTGAATCATTGAACAGTGTCAAGGGATTAGTGCATATTTAATGAACTTTGTAATTATTGACATTACTCTAAAATTACTGCACTAAATTAAATAAAACGTGCTACAAATGTTGATCTGATGGATATCTAATTGTCCCATGAAGCATTGAGCAGTGTCAAGTTAATTAACAGCTCATTTGCATATTAAATAAAGTTTTGTAATTAATGAGTAAAATCTGAGAGTACTGTGCGATGTTGTAAAAAACCTGCTTCATTTAGTGATAACATATATATATCTTATTGTTCTGTGAAGCGTACTACTATTAATGAACCTGTTGTAAAACACGTGAGCATATTCAGTTCATATCTGGTTTTTATTTAGTCACGTGTTCACACACGTGAAGCATATGTCGCAGCGATGTCTGTCTGTCTGTGTGTCTGTCTGTCTGTCTGTTGGTCCATTTTCTCAAAAACGGCTGAACGTATTTCAGTCAAATTTGGTAGACATCTTCAGAATTCAAATGGCTAGAACTGAAAAGGTTTTGGTGGGCGTGGCTTGCATATTAATGAAGTTATCACAGTTTTAATTTTTCTGATACATGGTAGTCTATGGGAAGCTTGTATCTGTGGTTTGAGGGCGCTATCCCCACGTTACACTCTGGCTAGACGATGCTGAAATAAGACTCGGTTTCGGATTCGGTTTCGGATTCGGTTTCGGATTCTAGAGACTGAAAGAAATTTTATATTTTCAGCCAATTGTTACACTGTGGAATACTGGATTTTCCTTACTTTCCCTGGACCCTTTTTTCAGCTAAAATAATATCTAATCACACTAAACAAAGTGAAAATAAGTATATAGGGATAACTTAGCAAGACAAATTTTTTGACAAAATGTCATGTGATCTCGATGACCTTTGACCTTAAATATGAGTATATGTCCGTAACTCAGTAACCACAAGTGCTACACCCTTCATATTTGGTATGATGGGAGACCTTATGACATCACATCCTGTACCTTATTAATTATGTGCATATCTAATTCTGAGCCAGCAAATAGAGCTAGAGGTCTGATTTTTGGTATATAGGTATAACTTAGCAATACAATTTTTTTGACAAAATGTCATGTGACCCCAATGACCTTTGACCTCAAATATACATATATGGCCATAACTAAGTAACCCCAAGTGCTACACCCTTCATATTTGGTATGATGGGAGACCTTATGACATCACATCCTGTACCTTATTAATTATGTGCATATCTAATTCTGAGCCAGCAAATAGAGCTAGAGGTCTGATTTTTGGTATATAGGTATAACTTAGCAATACAATTTTTTTGACAAAATGTCATGTGACCCCAATGACCTTTGACCTCAAATATACATATATGGCCATAACTAAGTAACCCCAAGTGCTACACCCTTCATATTTGGTATGATGGGAGACCTTATGACACCACATCCTGTACCTCATTAATTATGCGCATATCTAATTCTGAGCCAGCCAATAGAGCTAGAGGTCTGATATTTGGTATATAGGGATAACTTAGCAATACAATTTTTTTGACAAAATGTCACGTGATCTCGGTGACCTTTGACCTCAAATATACATATTTGTCCATAACTCAGTAACCACAAGTGCTACAGCCTTCATGTATGGTATGATGGGACAGCTTATGACGCCACATATTGTACCTCATTAATTATGCGCATATCTCATTCTGAGCGAGCCAATAGAGCTAGAGGTCTGATTTTTGGTATATAGGGATAACTTAGCAATACAATTTTTTTTGACAAAATGTCACGTGACCTCGGTGACCTTTGACCTCAAATATACATATTTTTCCGTAACTCGGTAACCACAAGTGCTACACCCTTCATGTTTGGTATGATGGGACACGTTATGACGCCACATACTGTACGTCAATAATTATGCGCATATCTCATTCTGAGCGAGCCAATAGAGCTGGATGTCTGATTTTTGGTATATAGGGATAACTATAGGAGAGAAATTTTTTGACCAAATGTCATGTGACCTCGATGACCTTTTACCTAAAATCTATGTTTATGTCAATAAATAAGTAACCACAAGTGCTATGTCCTTTGTATTTAGTAGGATGGGAGACCTTATGACAACACACGCTTTACCTTATTAATTATGTACACATCTAATTCTGGGCAAGCGAATAGAGCTAGAGATCTGATTTTTTGGCATATAGGGATTAATTAGGAATATAATTTTTTTTTTGAAAATGTCATGTGATCTTGATGACCTTTGACCTTGATTATACATATATATGCATATTTCAGTAACCACAAGTTCTATACCCTCAAATTTTGATAGGATATTAGACCTTAAGATGTCACATCTTGTACCTCATTTATAATGCGCATATGTATTTCTTGGCTGGCCAATACTGCTAGAGGTCTGATCTTTTTTTCCCGATTTAGAACCGTAACTTAGACATGCCTCATGTGTTTCAAATTGGGAACAACGACATAGACCTATGTGCCCATAGATCTCAACATATACACTCCAATGATACTTCTTAATGACCACATTTTCCTGCCCCATCAAGACTAGTACTCCTATTACAAGTGGGGACTATGTCATTGTAAATGACTTTTGAGTTAATGGTTGTATCACAGTATTCGATATATCTAATTCTGTATTTTTTCCATTTTATATTCTGAATAATTACATTAAACATATTTCACTGTCTCCAGTACATTTCATTTAAGTATTTTCACTTCATGCACTTTATCCCTTTCACACATGTTCAAATATCTGACCAGAGAACAAACACTAAATAGTCCAGGATGGGAGCTACAGTGTCATTGACGCTATTTTTACTTCAGCCAATTCCTAATTTGCATATTAAATGAATTTTCATACTTAGGGATATTCATCTGAATTGACTTGATCAAAATTGATGTAACTTGCTATGTACATTTCAGACACTGTAATACAATATTATTGAAAGTCATTAATCATTTTCTCTTCAGCAAATTCCTAATTTGCATGTTTAATGAACTTTCCAATTAGAGATATATATCTGAATTGACTTGACCAAAGTTGACAAAACTTGCTACATATATTGCAGATACCATGATACAACATTATTGACAATCATTAAGCATTTTTACTTAAGTCAATTCCTAATTTACATATTTAATGAACTTTGCTTATTAGGGATATATACTGGGATTTACTTGATCAAAGTTGGCAAAACATGACAACATTGATGATTATACCTGGTTAAAACAATATCGAAAGTCATTTCACATTTTCATGTCAGCTAATTTACAATTTGCATATCTAATGAGCTTTCACAGCTCGGCATATATGGCTTGAAGGACTTGGCCAACGGTAATTACACTTGCTATATAAATGACAGCAGTCAAAGAACTTTAATATTTTTATTTCAGCTAATTACATATTTGTATACTTCATGACCTTTGAGAATTAATCAGCGGTGATTATTGTTCATTATGTTGATCATAATACTTTCAATGAAGTTGCAAACATGTGGCAAAGGTTCAAATTTACACATAACTGTATGAAACACGTGAGCATTTTCAGTTCATATCTGGTTTACTACGGTCAGTCAGAGCATCGAGAGGAACTGATAGAGAAAACTGAGAAAAACTCAATAATAAGCTTATTAATAGTGATTGGGTCGCCTGTGCATATATCTGAGTTAACTCCGTCTTTTTGTCTTGATATGTTTTTAGCTCACGTGTGTAAACACGTGGGCTATTGTCATAGCGATGTCTGTCTGTCTGTCCGTGTGTGTGTGTCTGTCTGTTTGTCTGTTTACACGATAACTTAAAAACGCCTGAACGGATTCAAGTCAGATTTGGTACACAGGTACCATATGCTACTTGCAAGAACTGATTAGATTTTGGTTAGTGTGGCTTGCATATTAATGAAGTTACGCAATATCGTTTTTTTTCCGTACGATGGTTTCCCTATGGAGACGGTAATGACCGAGTAGACATATATCAAGAAATACTGCACAAAATTTCATGAAACTTTTCACAGATGACAATCTCAGAACATTTTGATGGTACTGTGAGTGTCATGTCAATTACCCTCTCATTTGCATATTTAATGAACTTTTGTTATTAGTGAGATAACTCTGAAATTCCTGTACCAAACTTGATGATACTTGCAACAAATATTGATCTGATATATACCTAATTATACTTTGAAGCATTGGGCAGTGTCAAGTTAACAAATAGGTCATTTGCATATTTTATGAAGTTTAGTAATTAGTGATATAACTCCAAAATAACTGCACCAAATGTGATGAAATCTGCTGCACATACTGATCCGAGAGATATCTAATTGTGGTGTAGAGCGTTTAGTTGTGTAAAGTTAATTAAGGGTTTATTTGCATATTTAATGAACTTTGTAATTAGTGATATTACTATAAAATTACAGCGTTAAATTTGATGAAACTTGCTACAGATGTTGATCTGATAAATATCCAATTGTACTGAGAAGCATTGAGCAGTGTCAAGTTAATAATTAGCTCATTTGCATATTCCAAAAAGTCTTATAATTAGTCATATAACTCCGAAATAACTGCATCAAATGTGATGAAAACTGCTGCATATACTGATCTGACAGATATCTAACTGTGTTGTAAAGCATTTAGTAGTATAAAGTTAATTAAGGGTTCATTTGCATATTTAATAAACTTTGTAATTAGGTATATAACTCTGAAATTTTGGCACTAAAATTTTGTGAAACGTGCTACAGATATTGATTTGATAAATATTTAATTGTGCTATGAATCATTGAACAGTGTCAAGTTAATTTAGGGTTTATTTGCATATTTAATGAACTTTATAATAAGTGACATTACTCTAAAATTACAGCATTAAATTAAATAAAACATGCTACAAATGTTGATCTGATGGATATCTAATTGTCCCATAAGGCATTGAGCAGTGTCAGGTTAATTGACAGCTCATTCGCATATTAAATAAAGTTTTTGTAATTAGTGATTAAACTCTGAGAGTACTGTGCGAAGTTTTAAAAAAGCCTGCTACATATAGTGAAAACATATATCTCATTGTTCTGTGAAGCGTACTACTATTAATGAACCTGTTGTAAAACACGTGAGCATATTCAGTTCATATCTGGTTTCTATTTGTATCTCTTTCCCTTCCATATCTAATACTTGCTTATCTAACTTTTACCTTCATTAGGTCTAATGGATTTCTCTCGTCACATCATTTATTATCATTTGTGTTATTTTTTGTAATTTCCTTCTTTGTGTAATATACTCGTATTGAGTTTCCAATACCCTGGACCATTAATACTTTTTCGCAAACTAATTTCTTACGAAATGGCATTATGGCCTGTTCTAATGGCCGGACGAATATCCACTGAAATAACATCGGAAATTAATTCTTGGGCAAGTAACCAATAATCAAGTCGACTGGCAAGACCGTATTTCACTTGTCTCCACGTAAACTGAGATTTTTCAGGATTTAACTCTTGCCAGACATCACATAAATTGAATGATTTCAACACTTTACAGTTTCTTTGATTTAACTGAGTGACATTTTGTACCAACTGAATCAGACTGAGGATCTAACACAGTATTAAAGTCGCCTCCAATAAGAACATAATCATCGTTGTTTCCATTTTTTTGGATCCAACTAATGAATGAAGTGAAAAAGCACTCCCTCTCTCTAGATTGGTGTGGTGCGTAAATATTTACTATGGTAAATACCTCACCATGGATTTCAAGAGATACAAGCACTTCTCTACCATATTGGTCTCTTTTTGTACACTTTATCTCACATCTAACTTATCATCCACAATTATAGACACCTCTTTACTGTGCTTTGTACCAAATGAGTGAAACATTTCTCCTTTCAATTCTTTTTCGATTTGATCCTGAATCTGTTTGTCCTAGTAAGTTTCTTGTAAAAGTAACACCCGGGGCTGTTGTTCTCTACATCATCGAAATATTTGTTGCCTTTTCTCTGCTCCCCTTAGACCCCTGCAGTTCAACGACAAGAAGTGTATGCTATTTAAGCCTATAAATATTTTTTTACTACTTATCGCCTACGTTTAGTTTTCTTCCGCTTCTCTGTTTCTCTTCGTGTTCTTTGAGAGCCACCACGACTGTCTTTGGCGCGTATTGTTGATGCTGAACTTTCATTGTCAGAATCTAACACATCTTCATCAAACAGATGGGTAGAAGTCGATAGTTCTGTTAATGTACTGATGTGTTTTGACGGTTGACTGGGTCGGACATTGCGCTCTTATATGCCCACTTTCTCTACATACAATGGAGCTACGACATTCTGATTTTCGATGCCCACTTTTCAAGCAGTTGTAGCAGTAAGGTTCTGCGGTTGTGTACGTTTCACCCAGGGGCTTAGGCTCTTGCCTTTCTCTGTACAACATATTTACCAGAAAGGAACCCATTCAGATTTGCCAGTCTGATGATATAGGCTGTTTGAGCTTCTCGACAAACACAAAGCGATCTCCATTATCAATGCTTGTAAGCCTCCCATCTATTGTCCTTTTAGCTCTTATTACTGCTTTGACTTTCATTCCAAGTTCATCAAATTTCTATTGTATGACGGAATCACCGACTGACAGTGGTGAGTTTCTCACTATGATTGGATCTGATGTTTCCCTCTTCGATGTTAGAAAGGGATTTTCATCGTGCAGCCAGATCGTCTATGTAGCCGACACGAACACGAACCGTCTGATACCGACGATCAAATACTATGAAAAATGGTACAGAATGAGCTACAAAATCACTATCAGTTTTAAGTTGCAGGTAGAGTAAGTTTTTGACTTTGTATAAAATACTATAAATATAGTAGAAAGTGAGCAACCAGCTGAAAGTTAGTCGAGGAGACCTTAAACTTATACACTACGCATATCATTAGCATCTCATTGTCGGCTACCTGGACTATGTGCCCTTTTCTGCCGCGCATATTTATACCACCTGTCAAAAGTATTATTCTGTCCGCATTGACATTAGACTGGCAAGCACCCATAGGACACTGATTTTGATTTTTTGTCAAATGCAAATGTTCACGAGTTGTATGAAGGAGTCTTGAATGACGGACAGCACTACCGAATTCGTAGGGTTCGCTAACATTTCACTAGGGCACATGAAAAAAACTGATCCAGAAGTAAATATATGACGTGTAGGCGAAGCAGAAGTACAAAATTGCCTTTTTTAAGGACCGGGAAAATTGATTTCGTGGAATCAGTGGGTCTTCAGAACTGGAGTGCATCGAATCTTGAATGATTGCGAGCAGTCACTGTCGACTGTGCTCGCCACGATCACAGCATTTAAAAGGGTTGCTGGTAGAACGACAGAGGGGACTGTAAGCGTTGGACAGCAAGTGCACAGAGCAGTGATTCCCATTAAGCGAGTACTGCTGTGGAAGCCTCTTGTAACGATTTCCAATTGTACTGAGGCAAATTTACTTTCAGCATCCTGCAAATGGATAGTATATTAACAAAAATTGATGTTATTTCTAGCCAAAAGTGCTGTAACTCAAACCGAACGCGCAATAGACATTTCCAACGAATTTCGTGTCGCGAAGGCTTTAGCTATTCCAAATAAGCATACCAGGGTTCGACAGACCCAAAGCCGATGGCCTGCAAGCAGTGATCCTGTTTCGGCTCCATTGGTGAAAAATGCAAAGGAGATACATTTGTCATGTTCAATGTAAACGTTTAAATTCAAAAAGAGAGAAAACAATATATCTGTCAGACTCGGGTTCGACGTCATCCCATTATGTGTAGATTATCTCTCCCTTCAAGTGAGTGAAGGTTTGGTTTCGTTTCTGGAGCCGCGTTACACTTTCTCTTGCGGTGTTTACAGGCATTCAAAGATCGGGCGATGAAAATTGTTAGAGCCCACTCGCAGGAAGGTAAAATGTAAATGCATTGTTATTCTTTTAGGGCATTGTTACTGTGCATATGTTTTGTATTGTTTTGTTTTCTTGTGTAGCATTTAGAAATGCTCAAAATTTGTTCTGTCAACACTGCCTGTATACATAATGCCTCCAATATTGTTGACAGTTGGTAAAATTGATACTCCTGGTCATCAGTAACGTTATGTAACTAGTGAGAGATTTGGCTAGTAGTAGTACGTAAAAAATGTATAATATATTCGTCGCCTCCGAACGTTTGCCACAAAATCCAAGAAACGATCATTTTTCCTCAAGACAGAAGTCTGATGATTGCAGGATGCATGAAACTAAAGTAACAGATATTATTACTTTGTACTTGAAGTAATTTGTGTTATTATGTAAATTATATATATATATATATATATATATATATATATATATATATATATATATATATATATATATATATATATATATATATATATATATGCTTTCTGTAGTCACATATTCGAATTCCTATATTAGTTTGACTTCAGTAACATCGAATCACATCAATAAATTTACTGATTGGGACTATGTCATTTACAATGAGTTATTGTATTTATGTTTTGTGTACAACTTGGACGTTCTAGGTGATGCGTGATTACGTATTGTGTTATAAAGAACCATTACAAAAACAAGTAAATTGTATTGCCCTGAAAAATTTAAGTGTACTCAGGCAAACCCCTCCAGCATGAGTTGCCTGGGACTAATTTGCGAGTAATATCTATGCCTGGCGTTTTGAGAGATTTATGACTGGAAATGGGATTACTTAAAAAGTTGAAGAGTCCCTTTAAGGTAGTACGTGTCTCGAAAGTGAAAGACTGAAACTTTTGCTCAAACTTCCTCGGTGGAACTTTCAACCATTCTCTTACTAAATCTAAATTAAAATTCAGGGTCAAATTTTGATACTAGAGAAACAAATTACCTAAAATTTGCCGATATTTCTTTAAACTGGCCGCCATCCCCGTGGGAAAAAATGAAATTTTCATTTTCGAAAAAAACTAGTTTGGTTAAATTATTTCATACTCCAAGACCCCAAACAAGTGGTAGATCAGAAAAAATTTGTAAAATTGAGTCCTAATATCTGTCCCCAAGGTGCATTCTTCCTTGACTGTCTAGACGCTCCTTGTCTAGGTTCAAGTTGGCTTCTCGGGTGTCTGTGATTGGGTAGAGTGAAAGTGTTTCAATCAAAGAAAATTTCTCATTTATGATCAGATGCACCTGAATTTCAAAACTGTTCTTTTCATGACATGTAAAACGGATCCCCTAATCACTGGGCCCCGCAACGCTGCTAATTGTTGAGCAAAGTTTCAGCGAGAAAGGAAATAACGCCACAGGGATCAAGTTAGACTCTCCACAGTCGCTGTGCTTTGTTTTGTGCGCGCCGCGATGGGCCTGCATTCGAAGGCTGTGCAGCTGTGAGCACGCACTGCCAGATACAGCGACTGTCGGTTCTTGCAAGGATATGAATATTCATAAGGGTTGTGACTTCAAAGGAAAAACCTATCTAACTGGGCGGAGAGAATATATACCAGTAGCTGGTACACTTATATACGCAGTATGTTTTTATTTTTCATTTTTAATTTTATTTGGCTATGGTACTTGTCATTTGTTTTTTGATTAACGGATGTGTGGAGTTCTATAAAGTACCCGGATCAGGCAGAAATCCGACCGGTCGCTTGCAAGAACGTCCAGACCCTGGGATTCGCGTCGCGTCTCTGAAGGGCGCGCGCGTGTTCCAACAGGGAAGAACGCGAATCGCAGGGTCTCTGCCAGACTAGGATCAAGTAGGCCACACCCGCCATCTCAAACAAGGACGCACTATGATTGGTCGCTTTTATTTCTTTACGCATTAATTGGCAGACGACACTAGGGATGAAATGCAAGATATCTTACTCATCACCGTCATTCTTCGATGAGCATGCGAGGATTGAAGAGGTCGGACCTCGTTGTCAAACGTAGCCACCAATACAGCCCGTGTGTAAGTAGTAAATATATGTGTTCGGTTTGTGAGAATTTTAATTTAATTTAGTTAAATATTTAAAATGTAAATATGTACTATATAGATGAAATTGCATGAATATCTCTCTCTCTCTCTCTCTCTCTCTCTCTCTCTCTCTCTCTCAAAATTTGCAATTTTATCTCTCAGTTCTCCCTGGCCCGAAGGTCTCTTCAGGCATGACTGCGACTGAAGATGTTCCCGTTGCTGTGTTGGCACTACTGTCCATCATTGCCATCTCAGGCGCCACCAGCAACATTTTGGTTTGTTTGGTGTTAACGTGCACAAAGAAGATGCGAAACGCGACAACGCTGTTCATACTGAACTTGGCCGTCAGCGACATTTTGTACTCGTCAATAAGCATACCGTTGAAGCTTGTCAGTATAGCCAATAAACACTACTGGACGCTGGGTGAGTAACGTCTCTTTCATCTTTAAGCACCGAGCACCCGTACATGTTAGGCCAACATGAATTGTGCGATGACTAAGAGTGGTACTTATCAAACAACCTACAATTTGTTGAAATTCGCTTCACATTCAGTTTTAAACCCCCCCCCCCCAAAAAAAAAAAAACGTTTATCTTACATGTGCCGGGCTTTGCCTGTTTTTATTGTTTATTTGCTTCCTCGAACATTTGGTAATTGCATTTAAAGCGCCATTAGCCACAACTTTTGACATATTCCAAGAATTTTAACTATGTTGTAAAATACCGTACTTTACTCTTCCAGTAATGTTACATTGCTTACTGTTCCAACTAGCAATAAGCTTACAGTATGTAGCGCCTGCTGTTAAGTGCTGTTGACAACTGAATTTTCGTCCGGACTAGAATTCATTCAATTAGTAAAACTAACTTTGCATGTTGTACACGCTGTACGTATTGTGTTGATTAGGATAATACTGTTTACTTAAAATATTTTGAGAGAAGAAGAAGATTTTGATTTTTCAAATAAACGTTTATTACTAAAATTAGTCTCCTGTACAGACAAGTACATATCAAAACAATTCAAATTTTGAGACAAAAAGCAAAATGAAATCTGACAAATGCTTTATAGCAAATGATGGTCAATTACTGAAAATACTAAACAAAATTGGACTGTAAAAAATCAGCAAAAACTGCGAAATGACTATGAAACTGATGCTGGAGCGAGACGGAGAGAACTGGTGAAAGGGCAAACAGGTCACTTGCAACATGGGGAAGGAAACCAATTAAATCTGAAAAAAAGCACAATTTTGTTAATGACAAAAGGCAAGATGCGAGGTGCATGAAAAATCTCCACTGATATATATATATATATATATATATATATATATATATATATATATATATATATATATATATATATATATATATATATATATAAACATCCGAAACAAGAAAAAGTGACAGAAATTTGCGAGGAAATAGGACAGGAACACCTTACATCTTGCAGAAAAAAGCCACCTAACCGCCAATGAGAAGGGGTATATTGAGAAAACTTTTCGTTGGCATGTACATGCTTACGAAGAATCCTCCCAACTGACCACCCCCTTCCATTCCGTGAGGAGTACGGTGCCCAGGACGAGAAAGGATTTGGCAAAAGGGAAAGTGTGCTTAGAGGTGAAAGCATTTTCTTTACAACAAAATTGAATCAATAGTAAAAGTTCCATCAATGTCTACAGAAGCAATGACGTCATTAATACACCAAATGTTTTTGAAAGCACTTATGTTTGAATTGAGCGTGAAGTAATTATATTCTTCTAAAATGCGAGCACAAACTCGCCTTTTAAAAACAGAAACAAGCGTATTACTGATTGAGGGATCATGACCATTAATTGCATTTCGTCTTGTTACATGAATTGCAATTTTAGCTGTCGTAAAAAGGAAATTTAAAAGCGCAAAAGTATTCTTGTCCATGTATGATTTATCAAAGGGTGGGCCTAAAACAAACCACCAGAATAAAATCTTGCATTCCTGACCAAGAAAAAGGTGACAGAGTTTACGAAGGAGAATGAACAAGGGAGAAAGACGAGGGCATTCTAAAAATATGTGTAAAAGGTCATCTCTGGCACTACAGAAAATACAATCAGAGGATGAGCTATACCCAGAATGGAACATAAACGAGCCAGTTGCGTACGCACCGTGGAGAAGACGCCATTGAAGATCTCCTTCTTTTTTGGGAATTGGACTGAGATAACAAGAAGTGAATAAAGGTTTGATATTTTCCGTAAGTGAAAGCAGATCTCTCCAAACTGTATCTTGACGTTTATTGTTCCTATGAAAATTTGACATAATCAAGAATTTATAAATGCTACCCTTTTTAAAATTTATACAAGGGACAATTCAAAATAATATGGTCATCAGTGCCTTTACAAATAAGTTCGAAAGAGTACGAAGGACGATGACAAGAATGAACGTCATCCAAATCAACTTCCTCTTCAAAATAACTTTGGATTTTGTTTTTCCAATCACAGGCATGCCGGAAAATGCCGAGAGAGTTTGACTGGTTAAGAAGGGCTTGACTACGCAGTTTCTGCGTAGTGAAGCTTCATTACGTATTCATGGTGACCCCTGGCCAGCTGTCAATAACTTTGGGGGCTTTTTTCTTTTGGCCTGCTTTGCATATGCGTCGTTGGACACGACCTGCCAATCACCCAGGTAGTCAAGTAAACTATTAATTGACTGTTTACCGACCCAATTAACACTATCCAGCAGTATCAGTCATATTTTAATCGCCTGGCCCGGGTGGGCACAACGTAGGAACGCGTGTATTTCTGTGTGTACGTTTCACTTGTGGTGTTGTTTGTACCATCGTGTGTCCTTGTTTCACCTACAGCATTACCTTCAAGGTGACAGGCTTACTATTAATGTTCAGTATCATTGCACCGAGTTCTGCCCACGGTGAAAACCACCTGTTTTGCCTACTAATTACTGCCCGTCGCTGCCCGTCCTGAATGTAGCCTATCTATAGCTACAGTAATCACATAAATCATTTATCAGTTTTGATATATACTCCTAAATTGTAAGTTTGATCAAAATCGAGACCACATTCAAGGGCTAT
Source organism: Ptychodera flava (assembly GCF_041260155.1). NCBI lineage: Eukaryota > Metazoa > Hemichordata > Enteropneusta > Ptychoderidae > Ptychodera > Ptychodera flava. The sequence goes on from NC_091945.1 coordinate 26,436,456, forward strand.
GCAGACTGTCCATGTTAGCACACATAGTGACAAGAAGGCGGCAAACACCTACTCACCAAGCACATCGAATCGGCGAAAAGAAGCATAAAAAGCTAGGCTTATCGCCAAAACAAACGCGCCAAGTGCTAACAAAAACCCATACCAAGCGGCCCTTTTCAGGGCCACCAAATACTCCAAAAAGCGAACTACCAAAAAATACGATAAGATGACATAGAACACACAAACACTTAAAGAAATAACAAAAATCGTACACATAACAAACAACTGAAACACAACATTAAATACAAAATAAACAATCACAGTAACGTAACAGAAAACATGGCCGTGGAAATAAATCAGCTATTTCCAAAGAAAAGCCGACAACAACATGATATTCAACAACAACCTATCATCGCTCAAACTATGAAACTCCGAAAAATAGTAATAGGCAAAAGCCTTAAAATTCATTCGGACACCAACAAAACCAAACAGAATAAAAGCACCTCAGGATTTCAACAAATAAAGTCGTATAATGTGACTACGCTACATCGTGAGACACAAACAATCGCAACAACACCAATTCAAAGAAAAGTCAAATTGGACTCCACGAACAACAAAAAAACAAAAACTTGAAAGCTATCTGAAGCTGCTAAACTCGCACTTCTAGAGATACCCTTTCAAACAAGGAAACAAAACATGTCGCGTGCCAAAAGAATCGCGATAAACCAGCTTGCAAACATTGGACAAATTTTGGGAAAATAACCCTTCGACAAGGGTCGGTTTTTCGTTATTGTCAACAAAAACGATTACGTACTCGAATGCGAAAGGCAATTACGTAACACTCAGTATTATACACAACGAGCCAGAACAAACAGTAAACGAAGTTAATGAACTATTATTAAAATGTACGAGAACAAGCACATCAACCAGGATACTTGTAAGTATCTTGATCCAATAAACATAAAATCCGTACCCCGCAGTGGTACTTATTGCCTGAAAATTCACAAACCTCCGCAAAAATCTAAAAGACACACCAGTCAAAACAAAATTTACCGAAGTAAAGAAATATAGATAAAACAAACCGAACCGCCAAACGGACTCACAACGTGACCAAAATTAATATACTTGCCTCGCTAATCGGAAAGCAAGACCACTAAAATGCATTAAAATAAATTTTCACAAACACAAACTAAGGAAAGAATCTACACTGCGACTGATGAGAAACCACACTCGGGTTTCGAAACGCAAGCGTCAAAGGGCGACTCTATCAACTTTTGTAACAACATAGGTCCGGCTGCGTCTCGCCATAAGCTTTCCCCACACAAACAAAACATTACCGTACACACTAATCCAAACTTCTCTACAAATATCCAAAGCGAAACAAACATTTCATTAACACAAACAATCGGATAAGAATATAGGAACACATTTTCGAAACGAATCAAACACAAACTCGACACAAAAACATTTAGGATAGTTAGGTGGGGAGCCTGTTTCACATTTTTTTATACTGTCTATGATCTAAAAATAAAGTCATCTGCCACTTTTTCTGTATACGCGGTTTGGCAAAACTCATCTCTTCAATCGAAAGTCGGGCGATTTCATGGTTCTTTGGGGCACTTAAGTGTACGTCGAGCTTAAGGAATGTAGTTACATTCGCGATGTTTTATTCGAAAATTATTTATTCCTTCAAAGGCAAATGCACATAATTTATGCTGTTGGAAATACTGGCCGCTCATAAACAAGACAATAAACTCAATATATGTGCATTTTTACTTATATTGTCAAAGTACCACCGACACCCACAAAAAAACCAAATGGTTCAGTCCATGTATTTGCAACTCTGCCATCCGACTGGTCAAAAGGAAATCAACCATAGGTGTCTTTTGGCACGCGTATACGCCAGTCACCTAGGCGACGGTAATCTGCACCACTTATCACCATCGGGAAGGTACTCCTCCCCATATACCACTGGTGATCCCACCCTCAAGGCACTGCGTCATTCGACCAAGCATTGTTATTGTAATTTCCTGCATAAAATTAACAGCGAGGTCAACCGGTCAAACTCTCTCGGCATTTTCTCTCATGGGGAATAGAGTCGACCAACGTCTTGACAGTATTTGTTAAAATTCTATCCGAATGAATAGAAACAATGTTTTTAAAGTGGCTTGGGGAGCGCCAAGATTTTTGGAAAGGGTCAAAAAGATCTCCAACTTTTGTAATGCCAGCACTGATAAAGTGATTAACAAGAGTACTATCAAGAGGGTCTGTAAAACTAACACAATCGTTGAAAAAAGGGCTTCATGGAAGATATCTTTGATTGAAAGGGGTCCACCTTTTCTCAGGAAAATACATGACTTCCAGACTCTCAAAAGTTCAAGATAAAAATTAGGAAGATAATCTGGAACAGACTGATAATTCACTGTAAAAAATTGAGAGGTGTACTTGAGATTACCAACATTCCGAACATAAAAATCAGCAAACAAAAATGAAGGATGATCAAGACCTGAATACAAGTATCTTTGAAGATAATTTAATCTGAAAGCTTTCACACGTGAAGAGAGATCGATGAGATTTTGCCCTCCTAACTTCAATGGAGCAAAAATTGTACGACTTGGCAACCAATGTTTTCCTTGCCAGAAGAAATCAAGAAATTTGTGCTGAATTTCATCAATGATAAAAGCAGGAGGACAGAGGCAAATTAAACGGTGAAAGAGTTTAGTTGCAGCAAGTTGATTAATAACGATAACACGGCCTTGGAATGACATAGCAGGAGCATATCTATTCCACCAAGATAACTTATTGTCAATCTTTGTAACACACTCACTCCATTTTTTTGAAAAATACTCGTTACTGTTACCCAAATAAGTACCAAGGACTTTGAGCACAATACTATTCCAAAGAATTTCAAGCGGATGATCAGCACGCCCACGCCATGAGCCGACCCAAAGACCTTGGGACTTACGATAGTTAATTTTTGCATTACTGGCATGCTCATAGACAGAAAACCAATATTTAAACCTCAAAAAATCAGTATCACAAGTTACAAGAGTATTAACGTCATCAGCATAAGCTGAAAGTTTACATTTACGATCACTTGAATTTGGAATCATAACACCTTGAATACTGTCATCTTGTCTTATTCTGTGTAAAAGAGGTTCAATAACAATTGCATACAGCTGCCCCGATAATGAGCAACCTTGCCTTATACCACGTGAAAACTGAACTGGAGCAGTAAGGGAACTGTTAACACGAACAAGACTATCAGTTTGAGTATACAGAAGTTTAATAAAATTGATGAAATTTTCACCAAACCCGAACGCATGCAGAGTTTGAAAAAGATAATGATGACTGACACGATCAAAAGCTTTTTCCTGATCTAAAGAAAGAATACCAAGAGGAAGATTCATATCATTATGAAAATGAATGCAATCCCTAATTAAATGAATATTGTCAAAAATCTATCTGCCTGGAAGAGTATAACTTTGATCTACATGAATGATATCTTGCAAAACCTGCTTTAAGCGAAGCGATAAAGCTTTAGTGAAAATTTTATAATCAGAGCAAAGCAAACTGATAGGTCTCCAGTTCTTAAGAAGGGAGTTATCACCTTGTTTCGGAAGGAGTGTGATAACAGCTCTACGACAGGACGTTGGAAGAAGGCCATCGGAAATTGACTTTTGAAAAACCTGGTGAAAATCGTTCCCCAATAGAGACCAGAATTTTTTATAAAATTCACAAGGAATGCCATCAACACCAGGTGTTTTACCATTCGCAATGTTCTTGAGTGCAAAGGTGTACTCATCAAGACTAATGGGTTCATTTTAATATGCCAATGAAGTAGACGACCCTGGACGACACTTTTTACAGAAACCACATCAACATTTTTGTTACGTGGAAACAGCACTGCAACCCCAGCAGAATTACTAGTACCATGAGAGAAATAAATAGGCGCGCGCCAAACTACTTGCCACTGCGCCTGATTAGCTACTGTAGAATGGGTTTCTTGTAAAAAATAAAAATCAGCATAATGATTGGACTTCAACGAAGACAAAATGTTATACCGTTTCAAAGAATCATGGCAACCATTAACGTTCCAAGAAATGAAACTTGCCATCACTAGACAAGCAAAAACAAGAACGATTTTACTTCCCATGTTTAGTAATAGCCAAGCTTTTACATTGTCTAACATGTTGTTGTAACTTTGCCACAAGTTTCTGGATACAAACTTTTTGTTGACTAGTGACAATATCTGACCTGCGTAAGTTAGAAAATGACTTTATGAGAACTTTAAAATCTGAGCAGTAATCTTTACATTTTTCTATCATATTTTTAGAGCCTTTAATGTCTTCTAAAAACTCAAGCAAATTAGACGGCTTGATTTGTAGCTTTTCTTGAAATTCTGATAAGTCAGAAATTTCAGACGCAACAGACTCATTGTCATGATCAGACATTTCGCTGAGAACATCAAAGGAGTTTGATGTTTTCACTCCTGACCAAATAAGCTGATTTTGAGAAGCTTTTCTTGGAGACTGTGACTGAGAAATAAACAAATCCTGAGACTCATTTACATTGATATCTGAAAAAGGAGTCTCAGGAAACTCAAGTGATTGAGACTGAATAAGTGAAGATGATGACGAAGAAGGGGGGTCGAATGATAAAACGGGAGTAGAGGGGAGCGGAGAATACGAAGGCGAAGCAGGGGTTCGTACCCTGTCTTCATCGGCATGGACGTTAACGTTTGCAGCAGAGTTAACACCTTTTTCTAAGTTCTCTTGAGCGTCAGTGGGTTGACTGTTTTTACTGGTGAGAGGTCTTTGATCAACAGAATTTTCATCAACAGATGTGACTTTGTGAGCTGACTCTGATTGTGCCTCATTGTTTTCGACAAAGCGAGTTGACGTTGAGGCGTTACTTGAAGTTGAGGTGTTAATTTCTGTGGTATTGATATGCTGATTAACACCTTCATTTGCATTTGCTTCACTTTCGAGAACATCCATTAAACCTGAGTTTTCATCCACACAATTATTGTCTTTTTGAACATTTTCAGTGTCATTATCGTTGTTTTCTGACGATCTATGATCATGATAGTTAGGACAACGTTTACGGATATGACCTATTAGTCCACAATGAAAACAACGCAGTTCATCTACAGAAACGTAAACGGAATAAAAACGGTCATCATACACCACTGATGTTCTCATTGTGTAACAAAACATGAACTTGTCGTCTAAACGACTTCACATGTTTCAGCGAAACATTTTTACAACCAAGAGGGATTGCTCTTAAATGTCCAACAACTCTACCAAGTTTCCATAAATGTTCCTCCAAAACTTCAACAGGAATGAAAGGCGGAACATTTGACAGAATTAATTTTGAGGCCGGTTTCACCATGTGTTCCACATCGACTAATTCATCAAACAAAGCAAACTTGGATTCAACAATACTTTCAACATTACCGAGTGTTGCTAAGAACACAACAACGGACTTATTCATTCTAGATGCAGCAATAACATTTTCACTTCCGACTTTCTTTGCAATCTCTTCAACATAGCTTTCAACGGGAACACCTTCAATATTAGTACACCTGACAGCATGCTTGCGTGTCAGATTCCAAAATGGCTTGTCCTCCCGGGCGGCCATATTGCCGACCACGGGTTAACAAATGACAAAAAATAAAATCGAAGGAAATCCGCCTAGTCGAAGATGAAACCGGACCGGAAACAAGACCCCAAAGAACTTAACACTACTCACAACATAAACTGATGACAATTGACGAAGGATGGCACTTCTCACAGGTAGAAAATCAAAACAAGTAGGAGCCCTTCTTCTGTACGTCTATCCAATATGGCGGAAGAAGAAGAAGAAAAGATTATTCTCTTAAACAAAAAATGTGAAAATATAAGCAAACGCCATAGTTGTTTTTCCAGTGTCAACAATGAATTGCTTTGTCCGGGATGTCACGCACCGTCTCCCTTCGAGGGAATATAGCTACCGTACCGTAGGGACGTCGGGATACAGAAACAGTGTAGCGGCTCATAGTCTTTAAAGAGAACACCTTTTATTTCTTACACATGGATGTTAAACACTGCCAGGCGTTGTTCCTTCTGCGCTTGTGTTCGTAAAGACACCTCCTACATACAATCTGTACAGAGGCTATTTACATGCAACTGAAATGTAAACTCGTCATATCGTCCTCTGTGCATGTGGATATCAAGTGTGATCAGACCCTCTCACACTGCTACGCCAGTATCATTTATGGCCTTTTTTGGCGAGCTCTTGACTCAACAATACAGCAAAGCTATATCTTCTATCATTAACAAAGAAGGACTTGTATGAGTAATGCCTTCATGACCGCTTTATCAACTGTTCTAGTTTCTGAAATCATATAGATGTGATAGACACTACTGACATATTATTAACCCCTTGAGTGCTGTAATTTTTCCCACCAAAATGTTAGTGCAACGTACATTTTTACGATTTTTATGAATTTTTCTGTAATTTTTTTATTATTTTGGATCAAACGGACACCACATTTCATTGGCTACTGGTTTTCATCAAAATCTTGGCAAAAATCTAAATTAAATTTGACTGGGTACATTTTATAAAGGCGACAAAAGTTTACTCTGGCGCTAAAAGGTTAACACGCTATATTGGCATTCTTGCTTTCACGTATCTTCAGCTAGCAGATTCTGAGTAGCTTTAGAAAAGCTATACAACTACATGTAGGTCAGTGCTGATTTGATCAGGCACTCATGTATGGTGGGATCGTCAAATTTACTTCGATATTGGAGGCAATGGTAATCTGCGAAATGGCGAAATGGCGAAATCACGATTTTTTCCAAATAACAAAATGAGGAAATAAAGAAACTACACACACAGAAATTACCTGCCACCTAGAGTATGCTTTATAATCGTCTTCTTCTCTTACTAGTACAACATTACATGTAAAACGCCATGTTGAACATTGCTGAAATTGGCCTCGCAATCAGATTCAGTTTCGAGTAACTGAACAAACAGCTGGCATATGTTTTTTTCCAAACTGACCTAAGTCTTTATCTGTCACATGAAAAATATTTCGACCACAAGTTTATTACTGGCATGTGTTTTGCAGTATAAAGATAATGGCTGTATTTCAGCATTAAAGTGACTTTTTTAATATAAACATTTTCTGGTAAAAGAGATCTAAGGGACGAACCTTTACATACTGGGAGGGCGTTGTCAGAAACGGAAAAAAAAATAACATTCGCCGTAGACTGAACATGGGTCATGGTGCACAGTACAATAAATTACCCACAATTCTCTTCGATTTGTATCCTTGGAGGTTTCTTTTCTTATAACTTTTTCAGTTTTGTATGCAAGCAATAATGTGCAGCATCAGAATAATTGATAAATAATATCAAGTAAAAGTACGGTTAGAAATTTCAGTGAAAGTTTCCAAATAACCATTAAACAACCATGGAAATCACGTTCTGTAGGTCCTACAAATGCCATACTTTTTAGGTAGCAAGTTACGACGAACTGAAGGGTCATTGTCTGAGAAAACTTTGAATGCAAATTTCTTTTGTCATTTCCATTGGAAATAATCAATATCCTTTTGTTTCAAAAAACAGGTGCGACTAGTCTCCCTAATTTCCATTACATTATTCTGTATGGCTGAAGACACAATCAGTGGAAAATTTTATTAAAAAATGCTATCTCCTCTCTCGATCTTGCGTTATTTTCCAAACCATTTAAAATGAGAATTGAGAAGAATGGTTTCCTTAAAAGTACGGTTTCAGAATTTTTGCAACTAGTCTATGAATTTGTCTACACATGGGAGACCTGGTAGACTTCTCTGGGGAATCTCTGAGGATACAAATCCCAATGAATTATCGGAAATCTACTGTACTGTGTGGTGTCATTTGTATATTTTGGCACAGATTGTGAACTACATAAGCTTAAGGGTTTCTAGAGGGTTGTTTACATAAGCAGATTACAATGTGTAAAATATGATTTTATTAAACATAATCATAATTTATAAGTGATCATAATTATAACAACAATGGGGTTTCCAGAAGGTATTTACACAAAGTAGACGTCATTGTTTGTAAAAAAGCAATATTTTATTATTCTGTAACGTTCATATTAATAATTTATCAATATTCATAATTAATTTTTGATCATAGCTGGAAATATCAACACAAATAATGTCTAATTAGCCTGTGACTAATCCGCTTTCACTGTGCACATTCTAACGCGTCCGAGTCGTTGCACGGACAAATGCTACCTTTTGAGTAATAATTCTCGATTGAGTGTTGTGAAAGCCCTTTGATAGCAATCACGGAGCCTGGTATCAAAACCGAAATTTTTATGTTTTTTTTTCACTATGCATCAGAGCGTTTGGTTACGGTTCGAACTGCCAATACGTGATTTTCACGCACAAAATGTGCAGCTACATAGGTAGGCGTTCCCTAGCACATCACCTCCGTCGAAGCAGACACAAATTGTCCTTGGCTGTGTTTAAGCTGACGCAAAAGGATGATTCTGAGTGGGCTCAAGCATAGAGTGGCTTCTTCAAGAGTCATGTCACATTCATGGAAACCAGATGTCTACTACGAGCACGAATTAACAATTCGCATTTCCAAGGGCAGCGGCGACAGCAAAATTTTCCTTTAGAAGGCTTATAATAATAATAATAATAATAAACTTTATTTCGAGAACCAGCTCATATTACACACTAAAAAGACTAAAAAAAAGAAAGACTAAAACAAACCAACAGAGCAACAATTTAAAAGCAATCTCTGTACAATATTTTCCAAAAAGCACTATTAAGACGCACATACATAGACAACGCAGCAGCAATTAATGGGTTTTCGCTTTTTTCCAATCTTAAATAAAACCTGGAACGCAAGGTGCGTTGCTTGCTTTCAAAGGTCATGATATTATTATATACAAAAGTACCCGTTATACTCAATTTTCGGTCAACCCGTAACAGGATTCTGAAAACGTTGTTGTATGCAACTCGGACATCATTTATGCACTTTTTCGTGAAAAGACGCCATAAATGCGAACAATACATAGTACAATATGCTTGAAACAAAGTTATTTTGACTGAATAGGAACAGTTCGAAAATTGACGAACAAGAGAATTGGCATTAATATAAGACGACCTCATCTGACGCTTCATGTCGTCAATATCGTTACCCATACAATTCAAAATTACTCCAAGGTATGAATGCTTATCAACAAAAGACAAAATGGTATCATTAAGGTAGACACTGGGGATATGGACAATTTTTAGCCGATCTGGAATAACGGCAAGGCATTTCGATTTTTCGGATTAAAGATAATATCGTGAATAACAGCATAACTAGAACACGTTTTCAAAAGGCTATTGAGACCTTTAACAGTTGGACAAATCAAAACAATATTGTCAGCATATAACAGATGGTTAATGCACATACCACCAACGTGGCAACCAACTTTTGTATTGGTGAGCAAATTACTCAGGTTATCAATGTATACAGAAAAGAGACGGGGAGATAGAGTACCACCCTGGCTACCACCATTGCGGTTCTGATAAAACAGACCCCCATTTAACACGAAATTCTTGATGTCTGTACCGAGGAATTTTCCTTCAAATGCTGTGATATCTACAAGGCTCTTAATTATTACGCAGCGCTATACCAAGTTCAAATGTTCATAGAATAGAATCGATCGTAGGCTATTTTGTAATTTTGTAATTTTGATGTTCTTAAAATAAAGAGAGACAGCGTCACACACGGACGTGTATGTAAGTAAACCTTTCCAAGTGCGCCCTCATATCTTTTCTAACGACGATTCTTTGTTCTGTTCGTAAAATAAGGTTTCTAGCTTGACACGCTTACATATATGATTGGGACGAACCATTCTATTTGTAGGTGGTGTTAAAATTTGATAAATAATATTTGTTCTGGTGGCGACATTTTGAAACCAACTCAGAGCATTTGTTTAACAGTGTAGATTTGTCAGCATTGATAATGTGCAGCTTTTCTGATATACAAAGATTAGATCGCTTGCTTATGCTATAGTAGCTCGATGCTTCGTCAATGATTGACCACGAAATGTCAAAGACTTTGTCCTTACTTCTTAAGTTCCATACAAAATTTGACAACTCGGTATTGTTTTTGTATCTGTCGTTACGGAACGATTGCATGTGGTTAGTGTAGCGCGTCTTGAAGGTGTTATCAGTGAGGCCGATGTAAACCCTCTCTGCGTTGTCCTCCATTGATACTTTGGCCTTGTAAACCACGCCTTTGACTTGACAGTTACCCTTCAAGGGGCATGCCGACTTGAGCCGGCAATTACAATCAGCTGGTTGATCCTTACGTTGTTCTCCGGTGATTTCCCTCTTATTATGCGATTTGATTATACTTGTGAAGTTTAGACTCCTTTGGAAAATGTTTGTCAACTAGTTGAAGAAATTTGCTGATATTAGTTTCCACGTTCTTGCTGAAAAGGGGGGGGGGTTTGAACCACGTGATATGACGTTTCCTGTTATTGTTTCTCCTCGCTGATTGGTTGATCTCGACATACTCAATTTGTTCGGTGTATCCGCTTGTCTTAAGCGCCGAACTGTATTGACCTTTATATTTATCAAAGATGCCCTTATCACTGGATATTGATGAGATGCGTTTGCTTATGGCGTCTGGTATGTGTTTAATAATAGAGGGTTTACATCGGCCTCACTGATAACACCTTCAAGACGCGCTACACTAACCACATGCAATCGTTCCGTAACGAGAGATACACAAACTATACCGAGTTGTCAAAGTTTGTATGGAACTTAAGAAGTAAGGACCAAGTCGTTGACATTTCGTGGTCAATCATTGACAAAGCATCGAGCTACTCTAGCATAAGCAAGCGATCTAATCTTTGTATATCAGAAAAGCTGCACATTATCAATGCTGACAAATCTACACTGTTAAACAAACGCGCTGAGTCGGTTTCAAAATGTCGTCACCAGAACAAATATTATTTATCAAACTTTAACACCACCTGCAAATAGAATGGTTCGTCCCAATCATATATGTAAGAGTGTCAAGCTAGTAATCCTTTCACTTCTATCTGAGGATTGCAGGATGCATGAAACTTAAGTAATAGATTTCATTACTTTGTACTTGAAGTAATTTGTTTATATATATATATTATATATATATATATATATATATATATATATATAATATATAATATATATATATATATACAATGTATACAATATGTATATGTATATTAACAGTTATTTGTGAAGGTTTATGACGTGTACGCGATCGGTTATCAACGTGATGGAAACTCTAATGCTCAAAATTAGGCTTGATTTTTTATGGAAATAGACTTTTGGGTAGCGATGGGGAGCGGCACCTCTCACCAGTCTTTCGAATTATTCTTAATACTTATTATACGCAAAGTTGTAGCACGTAATCACATAAGAGAATTTAATTGGTTTATAGACAGCGCAGGAGCACGCACTGTCCCTCTGGAGAAAATGTAATGAGCTTTATTATCTCAGTCTGTAGATCAGGAGCATCATCGAACATGTCATATCCTGGAGACCAAAATTCATGCAATGTAGAAGGCAGTGGACATTAAAGGCTGTTTGCGAAACCACTTCTGTGACCTTGCGTATTACTGGCACCATCATATGATCGTCCGCGGCAATCTCTATGGGTCGTCCACATCTCACTAAAACATGCCTTACAGAATTTTACTTGATCTCGATGGCCCGTCGGCAAGTCCGAGTATTTGTTCAAACTCTTCATAATCATCATTTACAATCGTATAGATATGTTAAATTGTATTTATTCGTAAATAGTACTATACACAAAATCCGCTTAATGTCATTCGCTAATGATCTTGATTCCCGATCAAAATAATAGTTCATTTATTATGGATCGTGAATCTGTTCTGTTTTCACTTTACCACTCTCAAACTCTAGAACCACAGCCTTGTGATGCGTAAGTAGCTGAAATTATGGATCGTGCATCTGTTCTGTTTTTCACTTCACCAATCTCGAACTCTAAACCACAGCCTTGCGATGCGTAAGTAGCTGAAATCATGGGTTGTGCATCTGTTCTGTTTTTCACTTTACCAATCTCGAACTCTAAACCACAGCCTTGCGATGCGTAAGTAGCTGAAATTATGGATCGTGCATCTGCATCGTGTTCTGCTTTTAGCTCACATTTGGTTATACCAATGTGAGTTTATCGTATAAGCTTTAGTTTCAGATTTCCTCTAAAATTTCAATCAAAAAGTTTTATCAATTTGGTGAAAAATTATCAAAATAATTGCAGAAAATTCATAAAAATTGGTAAACCGTTGCACAAAAATTTTGGCGGGCTATAGCACCAAAGAGTTAATTGTAGGGTCACGGCGTGGTTATTCACCTTCCGGCCTTCGAAGTACAGATATCAATAATGCCCAACCTAATAATCCCCTGAGATATCCACACTAAACAACTGCAGAATTGTTTTCTTTCACCAAAGATGTCCCTTTCGATCTTTGACAGTGTCGCACTGAAAACGTTGAAAACGAAAGTAAGTTTATAAAATTAGGAAATCGATATTACGCCGCTCGTAAAACTTTCCTAAAGTAAATTTTAAACTATTCCCTTTCCAAATTAGTAATAAGAATCAGGGGTCATTCTTCCAAAATTTGACACTAAAGAAACTAATTGTCCAATTATTACAAACACTTCAACTTCAAAACGGCCGCCATATTCCTATGTTAACTATGTCCCCGAGCCACACATGGTAAACATAAGGTAGTTTGTGCATCTAAAGAGAACGACTTTAACTTTTGCTCAAACTTTCCGGAATGAAACGTCAAACCATTCACTTTCAAAATCAGGAATAACAATCAGGGGTCACCGAGCGAATTTCGGTAACAAATAAATCAAGATTTACCGATATTTAAAATTCAAAATGACCGCTATCCCTGTGTTACCTCAATGAAGAAAACGTAAAATTTTCAAATTTCGAAAAACTAAGCCGATAAAATGTTTTCTTACACTAAGAGCTTCAAAATGAACCCCCACAAGGGGTATATCAGAAAAGAATTGTAAAAGTTTGAGAGTCTGAATATCTGTCCCCGAGGCGCGTTCTACCTTAACCGAATCTCTGTCTCCAAAGCGCATTCAACATACCCCTACTCGAATGAATTTCTGAGAAGAGATGAAAATCTGTGGTATGTGTAAGATATTTGCATAGTTTCAAAAACTCCAGGATGAACTTAGAAACATTTGGAATCATACAGCAAGACACCGACGAATGGTATCAGTGACTTTGAAATGACAATTTGCTCTTTGCTACAGTGCATTGTAGACCCTTGTAAAAGTACTGTAAAATTACTGTAAAATTACTTTAAAAAATTAATGTTTGAGTCAAATTGGCGACAACGGCTCATCTATCAAGCAAAAGGAAAAGCTGTCATTAATTTAGTTTTGCTGAATAACTGCCACAATATAAAACCTATTCGAATATCATTTTGAAAGACTGGTCGCTCGCGAAGATTTATCGTCGTATTGAATTTCCTCAGAAATCTAACTATCGGTGACTAACTTCATTCAGCCGAGGAGGTGTCATTATCAATTGCCTACAGATTCTAGCTTGGTCCAAATTAAAGGGGGGGCCGTCGAAATCCTACCGCCGGCCATCAGTGTAAGGTTCCGGTAATAAGCCGAACAAGTGTTATCGGGTGTGGATGATTTGATTCAATCAACACATTAAACACGGGCCGCCTCCGCAACAGATCGTCATTATAATCGCCGGAAACCTAGAGATGGGCAAGTACGCTCAACTAGGTTTGTAGGGGATACTGGATCGCCAATACTCCTATGGAGCGTCAGGTGCGCTCACTGTCTTCAAAATATCAGGTGTCACTTTTGAATGCTAAACCTCCAGGTCCCTTGACCTCTTCTCGCCTCAGCGATTTGCATGTTAGATTTGGTGCCACGAAAATTCAGCACAAAATCAACCTGGTTCTCAACCAATCGGGAACAAAACAAAGTCGGCATACAACCGACGAATCCAATATTTCATTAGGTTTAGATCAGCTCCTATTCCCCAATCAACTCGATCAAAATACCAACGCACTAGTCAATAAAAGGAAGCCCCAGCTTTTGGTAGCTTTGATAACGGGCGCGAGCGTTGGGGCACGGGTCAGTAAACGGATATAGTCCGAAGGAGCGAGCGAAGGCGAGTAACTTATTAGAACTGATCATGTCCTCCAGCTACCCCAGATACACTATGGACATAAAACTGAGTAAATGAAAAGTGACCCAGGTTGGACTCGAACCCTCATGGCCGAAAATATCTCGGATGCTCTATCAGCCTAGCTAATGCGCGTATCAGTCAGAATTAATGTCGACAGTCTGTGCGAATGGTGACTACGGTGGCTAAACTCGTCGCCTAACCTTTCTGCCAAAAGATCCTCCAGGAATCGACAGGGCTCATCCAAGTCACCAACTTAAGAATATACTTGAAGCAATTTTTGTTATATACAGATATAAAAATATTATAATATTATAATATATAAATGTATTAATATATATATATTTATATGTATGTTATATATATATATATATATATATATATATTATATATATATATATATATATATATATATATATATATATATATATATATATATATATATATATATATATATATATATATATATATATATATATGCACACCATGGCGGCGCTGCAAAAGAGCGTTTTACATAGCATTGAGTCGCAGAAACTCGATCAGCTACATGCAGCTCTTCTTACGATCCAGAAATTGAAATTCCTCGTTAAGTGTAGATGAGTTGACATCTATAGGAAACATTGACGCATCACAATGCATTCTTTGGTGAGCATTACCGTCAAATTGAGTCGAATTCAAAAGTATCGATGATTGAGTGGTCGACATGTTCCCAAAAAGAACATGACACTCTGCTCATTGAATTAAAAACGCCATTTGGCATCCCCATTCATGTTTCTATGACGATCTGTACCTCATCACAAATATTGGCCGTCACGTGAGGGGGGGAGGGGCTGAGGAAAGAAGGAAATTGAAGATGCTTTTGAATAAAGGCAATGGTGCTTCCTTTTAATCGAAATCGAGAATATCTATGCAGAACCACGTGACAGTCCTGTAATTGCTGTCTCGTATTGCGTAAAGCGTACGTATTGACAAAGGGTATTCTTTTGTGGTCTGGTGTCAAAAACATCGTCCAAATTATGTAATCACCGAATGCTATTCTCATTTTTCAAAGTCTTGTTATTTGTCTTCGGAGGCAATTAAAGTTCTTCTTGTCCCTAACGTATTAGCCTTGACAACAGGCGACTCGTGTAGTGTGCAGTTTTGGATGTGTTGTTGTGAACACACGAATATAAGTCGTCCTATGAGTACAGCTGCAAACAAGAACATTTAGTATTACGCACATCCGGGTATACTTTACAAGCAGCACACGTCTTATTTCCACATGAAGAACAACTTGAAGAAAATGCATTTCACAGAAGAAATGGTGATAAGACAAGAAAAATTGTTACAGGAGCTTTAAGATTAGGTTTAAGAGATGATACGGTAATTTTCCTGTACAGATTAATATCAAACGATAACCGTAAAATTGTACTTTTGCAAAAAAAACATACCCGAGTTGAATTTACGTCAAGTGCAACTAACGGCTAATCTTAAACATAATCATGAAGATTTAATTTTAAAAATTAACTTCAGGTATAGTGGGGTAAAGGTACTCCTGTTTGATTAATTAGTAAAAAGTTGTTATTTAATATCGAGACAAGAATTGCATATTTCTATATGTGAGTATTGTGTTCAGTTACTACAAGTAATTGCAGGAGAAGCCCATACAAAGGTAGGCCTTTGCAGTGCTGCATCCTGTTTACTTAAGATAGACTGACAATTGAGATCGCATTCAACACATATTCTACGAAAGTTTCATTATTTTAGTTTTATTAAGCTCAAACAAATCCATAGAAGCAAAGTGCTGTACCAGGGGAAATCAAAAGGACAAGTTCATATTCTCGCGAGTTAATCTTAATTATCGCAACCACGCCCATCGCGAAGTAATCAAGGTTTATATTCCCACGTGAATAGGTCCCAGTTTCATTTCTGTTGTGAATACACTGTCCCGTTTGGATTTTCAAGAGGTTTGTGCACGCCGATACACGAAGTTCTACGCTATATAAAGCTTCAAGGTAATGAAAGACCTCTCTCTCTCTCTCTCTCTCTCTCTCTCTCTCTCTCTCTCTCTCTCTCTCTCTCTCATAATTTACTTCAGTCTTTGTCAGATGTCGTTTTCCTTTACCGCTGCAATCTGTCAATCTCAGTACACGTATGTCAGCATACGCTTCCTTCGTTTTTTTAACATCTCTCTTTTAACATTTCGCTTCCATTGTATGTCGAAATGTAGAAATTGAACAGGACCATCTGGTACACTTTACACATGCCGATAAGTATTTTCAGTTAGTTAGTCAATATTTGGTGACAAATACACCCACCAAACAGACAAAGACGGTTCACCACTACACAATAATCCACTATAGGCCTGCACAGTAACCTGGCCTTAACCTGAGAAGTTCATTATCACGGCCTATATTTTTATTTGTCCTACAAACTCGTTCGAGCACGCTGCATTATATTTTAAAGGATTGAAAAATAGATAAATCCGCAAGATTCGGTTCACCTATTCGCGATAATGAATTTGGCCGCGCAAACGCAAAAAGGATGAAAAGCGCGTTAAATTGTCACGATTCAATAAAATAGCCTTTATGGGCGTTGTAATTAGCCTGAATCCTCCGTTTGACAAAAGGTTTATACAACGACATGAAAATTCACACAATTCCTCTTTATCAGCTTTGTATTCGGTTTCGGATCAGAAACCAAACGCAACAATAAAAAATACTGCTCACTGCGAATGGTTGAAATGCTGGATGTTGGCATTTATAAAGGATTGGAGTTAATTCTTTTCCTTGTGCAAATATCAATATTCAGAACAACGGAAATTGAAAAATGCCATATGGCATGGAAACATCGCGTATTTTAACTACTAAATTTTATGTTGCCTTTCCATTAAACAGATGTTGACTTACAAATAACTTTGGGAAGATAGACACTGTTTTGAGCACCACATTAATAAATCGACATGTACAAGACGATTGAAGTCCATCTACCTTCTGAGCTCAGAATACAGCGATAAGTGGAGTTAGATGTCTTTGTAGATAGGGATAGATTTGGCTTGTAGTCTTGTCCAAGCATTCCTAGCGACGACAGGGCAGGTTGCATCCGTCACTAATTGGATAGCATTGAAAATACCATCTGGATTCGAAACGCGTTGTGTTTTCTGCCGCTAAACGTTTCCTTAATTTCCATTTGACCTGTTGAGTTTATAGGGAAACAAACGCTGGGCCGAGACACGCCCTCCAGTGAACGCTATCAAGGGAAAGATAGACGAGTTGATTGCACTTCCTCAACAATAGGGAATGGAGCAATCGTGATATCTACATGTTTTCATAGACAGAAAGAAAATAAATGTACTTTTAAAATTCGATCTCCAGCACACATCTCTACGGATCAATGTAATCGTCTCAGACGTAAAAAAGTAGAACTAAAGTAGAACGTAAACCAGCACTCTGAACTTTTGTTCGTCTTTTGCCAAATGAATTAGTAAGCTTTTTTCCGTCTATGATTAGTTGGAAACAGTATATTCAGGACGCAAACTCCGGATTGGAAAGGAAATTAACTCACGTTTATCGATGTGTGAAATTCAAAATGGCTGCCAATCCTCCCACGGTGACAGTTTAATGAGTAATTCGTCCCTGCATTGACTTCATTTCCTTTATGTATGCTTGGTTGTCGTTTGTTTTATTTTCAATGAGCTCCTGCCAAGATCAAAAAACGGAGATGTTAAGATCTGAAGAACTTGCATATCTCTATATTACCTTCTACGTAGCTTACTAAAGTTCGACAACGGGTAGTTCGCGAACATGTGATGTTAATCTCCACGTCAAGGTCAATAAAAAACAGGAGAGCCCGTTGCAGAGATGCCTTCTCTACGCGTCAAAAAATCATTGCAAACACTTCATATAATACCATATTTTCAAAACTTTGAGCTATTTTCTTAGTATTCAAAGTGTTATAAAAGTTATACCGTGAACATGGTATGACGCTTATTTCTCTTGGTAAACTTGAAAATGTTATTATTGAGAACAAAAGTGTTCTTTGCTGCATGTTATCACCTGCTCAGACAGAACAAAGCCATTTCGTATTTTGTTGTATATTCATTTTTGTCAATTCTGTTGGTTTTTTGCCATAAAACCATACCAATCCTCCTAAAATTTGACCACACTGACCACACTAATTGATTGTAAAATTTGACCCCTAAAAGACGGTTTTGTAAAAGCCAACCCCTGATTTCCACCGAAACTCCCCCCCCCCCACTCCCCCCGTTCTCCCCATAAAAAAAGAATGCTCCCTTATTGAGAATAGCAATGTCACCGGGCTGGAATAGTTTGTCTGCTTCACAGCATAAAATCTCTGGGATCGAATGGTCTGTCAGCTTCATAGCACGCAGCGTCACAAGTTTATTCTTTTACAGAAACGGCGTTTTTGTCCTCATGCCGACCTAAATGGTGTTCATCATCACCTATCATGACACACCTCATCTGCAGTCTGCGTTCTAATTTGTCAATTGATAGTCACGTGGGGTATGTTCTGTTTACGCTGATCTGTGTTAATGAAGTCATCAGGCATCATTTGTCGGAACTGTTGCCTGCCAGGCATCAGTTGCGAAAACTGATGCCCGCTGATGTCACAACGACAATTGCGCATAGGTGAACTGGAACGTAAACAAAGATGTCTGCGGCCGAGAAAAACGATAGTTGAGAAATTTCTCGTAGGATATACTTTCTGAAGAAAAACTGCTCTGGTTTCCAACAAGGACTCGAAACGGGCGAAAACGATAATCACACCTCGCCTACGGCTCGGGCATCATCAGTATTTCGATTATGACCACCATCCCTTGGGCAGGCAATAAATCGTGATATCGCCCTCGCTCTCATGTGTTATTATTTAACTGTAACTCTGTCACCCTGGAATGAATAAGGTTGATCTACTAGTGGCTTTCTTGAATTGGTCACACTTTACTTTCTGCAGCTGGCTCTTTTGCTTTAGTTCTTGCAGATTTGAAGAAAGTTGTTATGGTTCTTTGAACTCGATTTTGGTCATTCTTAAAGTTTCCTTTCTTTTCTGTTTTAAGGTTGTACAAGCAATGCAACCAGAATCATGAGCGACAGCTTTACAGACATTTTATACTTTCCTCTTTTTCTGGTCTGTCATGACAATCTGTCGCTGTCTTTTCTCTTGCCAGTGATTCGATAATCATCTTTGTTATGGCATTAATTGGTGGAATACAGGATAATCAAATTGTCATCTCATTTTTCTCTTAGGAAACCTCGGTTGCAAGGTCGTTATGTTCGGTCCCCTATTTTGTATAACCAGTTCGATCTATACAATGGTGGCTATATCTCACGAACGACGAGTGGACGTCATGAATGGATTACATAAAAAAATCACGTTGCGTCAGGCTAAAATAGCAATAGTAATGATTTGGATTTTGGCTGTAGTTTCGTCCGCTCCCCAGATCTATGAATACTCAACTTACAAGAAAGTGGTGCTCAATTCTGGATCCTCCCAAGAATCTGAATCTCATTCGGATGAAATTCCAAACAGTACAGCAGCCGACGGTGTTGAGTCTGCGAATCTGGCCGATCTCTTCGCCGGTGGTGACGAGGAAGCTGATGGCAGGCCTCGTATCGTTGGCGGCGGTCTTCAGAAGAAATAATGCTACCGGAAAATTTCACCGATTTCCATCACGTGATAGCCTGTGGCTCGCACGGCATAGCACACTCCTTTGAAGAAACTTACTCCATCTGCATTTTCATCATCGGATACATCGTACCACTTTTCATCATCTTGATCAACTATCTGCTTCTTCGAAGATTCATACTGAAGCATTCCCAGTCGATCTCTGCACATGGAGCTGGCTCCGCTCTCTCGAAAAGGAAGGTTAAGATCATCAAGATGCTGATCACAGTCGTAATTGTCTTTGCTGTCTGTTGGGCGCCATTCTTTGCGTTGTTCGTAAGAGAGGTGTGTACAGCTTTTTTGTATAATTGACATTTTATTACGTTTCAAAGCATTTGATCGATATATACAATGGTGGGGGAAGGTATTGTAAAAAAAGACTTACTGGTAAAATCATCAATGTAAAAACACAAAGAAGCCTTATAATAACAATTACGAGACAATACAACAACAAAGATGTATCTTTAAATGAACAGCTCGATACTTCTAACAAACTTCAGAGGTCTCCATCACTGATTTTCCGAGTATGAACGCGTAATAAAGTTGCATACCTGAAAAATTCTGTAACGAATTCTTAATATTGATTACTTTTTGCGTACACTTACAAAACCTTGAAAGGGAGAGTCTCTATTGACTTGTTCAAGCATAAGTTTATCAACCATAGACAATCCAGGAGAAGGTGATATTCGTCCTCTACACGTTCATTGAAGTACGCTATGTACTGTTGAATATTACTTTTTCATTTACGAGATATACTTTCAGGTTCGTAGGCATTGATTTGAGCTGTATTTAAGCAGTTTTAATCGAAAGCAGCATACCTTATTTGTTTTTGGATGTCCGGAACTTATTTTGTAAGAAAAAGAGAAACTACGCTGCCCCATAGCATAAAATGTATCCCGAATGTGTGAGACAGCCATGTGACGTCATATCATCGATCACTGATGATGCAACGCTTGATCGATGGTGTCATTTTCCACATCGACTGTGACCATGACACCGACGAGAATTGACTGTTACGGCTTGTAAGGACGAAGAACACAACGACGAATGGCCATCATCAACACTCTGAACCAAGACACATTATTTTACTTAAATAGCAATGATGGATTTGTCTAGTCGGAAAGTTTATCGTGTCAATCATGTATTGACGTATTTCTCCTTCGCCTTACCTTTTGCACAAACAGGAAGTCCTCGGTCTTGACGACAGCGTGGAGTTTGCCTCTGCCTTGCACACTCTCAAGTTGACCCTATCTACTTTGAGTACACTGTCCAACCCGATCATATACATGGTATTCAACGGCCAATTCCGCCAAGATTTCAAATGGTTATGCATTTGCAACCAGTGCATCAACTCTAAAGTCGGGGTGGTGCAGACATCGTCGGCAGAGAGAAAGTCTGTGAATCGTGAGGCCCCTGTCTGTGTGCCTGCAGAAGTGGTCGAATTGTAGCGAGACCTTCTGGGAGGGTCATTTCTATACGCGAGGAAACCGTAATGTTTAATGTTGCATGGAAACATTTGATAGGGATAGGTCACACAAATATATTCTCTGAAAAAACATTGTCTTTGAAGTAGAAGATTGCACATAGCAGTATATTACACAACTCTATGATTCTATCGGCATTGACTTCGGCCGCAAGGTCACATCAAAATTGATTAAGTGTTCAGAAATGTTTTTGCATTGGAAAGTCTGCAATATTTTATTTTAAACTGAAGTTTTATGTAATTGTGTTCTTCTTACAATTTATTTCCCCAGAAAAGTGAATGTGATCCATGTGCAAACTTTGTGTAGTTCAGTTAGTACGTGACCATGATGGCTGCTTCAAATTTAGCTGGTCTTTTTTTCTGGCGAGCATTTTATCTCAGGAATCCGTAGGGCAGATGTGCGCAACATTAACACATTGGAATATGTGATACAACGACTTACAAAAGGAGTAGATTTATGGAGATTATCATTCGAATAAAATTAAAATATTGTTACACAGTGCACGTGCTTTGAAATCCAAGGAGGTCATTTTCCATTCTGCCAGGATCGTTTGGTGTATACCCTATATGTCACAATAAATGCATTGGCATTCTTCCTTCTTTTATGCATGTTTAACTATAGGACAGTTCCTATGTATTTGCAGTTTGAGTGTTATTGTTAACAGTCGCTTTGTGTATAGATATATATTCAATCCTCAACGATAACAACCTTTTCGTACCCAGCGACAAAAAGCAGGTGCTATATACCGGGTATTGAATAAGCTTGAAGGTATAGCGTACGTAATGTAAGCAGGCATTGATACGCAATTTAATTAATGAAAATGTATAAAAAGCAGTATTCCTTTATTAATTTTGATGCTTTGTTGTAGCATTCACTGAATACTTCTGAGCTTCTTTAAACCGTTTCAATTATTCAAAAGTAATGCATTGTAATAATTTCATATTCGAAGTAATTCAAAAGTGTCACTCACCTGGCAAAATACCTAAGATGGATAGCCTCCCTGCCGCGAGTCCATATCATAACAGGTGTTTAAATAATTGCATAAAGATCAAAAGTTCAGCTATATTCCGCCATGTTTATTAGCTGTACTCCATGTTCAATGCAGTGTTTTGTGATTTTGCTCATACCTACTGCACAGTCAAGCTAAGTAAATGTTTGTATTACCCACATGAAATCATTTCTTAGATGCATTTCCATTTTGTTGCTTGCATCTTCTCTCTCTCTCTACAGTTTCATATTTTAATCGATGTTATTCTCCCTTCACCAGACGTCTGTACCTTTTGTCCAGTAAATAGTAATTTCAGTAAATAAAGAGAACTCAGCCAGTCAATCGTTAAACTGTTTCTGAATTATCAATTCTGGAAAATGGCGGCAACAGGGAAGAAAATGATCAAGTGAAAATTATTAACAATACTTAATACATTTTTAATGTCAACAAGACTGAGTTGACATGTTGATGCGTCCTTCGAAAAAGTCATGTGACATAAGGAAATGTTTGTGTAACACGAGGAATTCGCCAAATTACATTCTTTGTTATGACTTTGTTAGGATTTTGTTAGGATGTGAAAGGTGTTTTCTATTTTCTTCATCCGTAAATTGTACAAATACATATTGATATTAAACTATTCTAGTCAGTCAAAATTTCTGTGTTAGTAGAGGGTTACTCAAATTTCGCATGACGGTGCATTACCGACACTGACGTCACGAAGATGAACTTGATAAGCAATGTATGGTGAATCAGTAACACACCGAGAAAACAACCACCCGATGACAAACATCAGTAGCCTCGCCATGTTCACGTTCACTATAGTGTAGACTTCCGAAGCATGAAAGAAAGCCTGATAAGGTTGCTTTCACCCCAAAAAAAACGGTGGGCGAGGGGAGGGGGCGGCAGGAGGAATTCAGGGAGAATTCGAAAACTTTGGGGGTTGTAGAGGGAGGATCTGTAAGTTTTGCTCTGTGTTTAGGGAACCTGAAAATTGGTTTGTTCATGGTTCACTGAAAGATAAATAACATTTTAATGTCATCCAGTTTTTCTAATGTTAGTAATAATTAAACAAAATCTAAAACTATTTTGTCGCATTTCATGACTTTATCTCAAAGAGAAAGTACAAATGTATGATTTTACTTTAAAAAAACAAAATGGGGAGCAGCCGCAACCGTTGATATTTTTTCAATATTTCCACGAAATATATCAAATGTAGTTTCTTGCTGTCTCCCTACGGTATGCTGAAACACACAACATTCAGTTTGTCGACAAAGTCTGTATATATATAAATGTCAGGCTAGGATTGAATTAGAGTCCAGACTGAAAGTTATTTGTCAATGATACAAATGCGAGGTAATACACAGGCTTTGTTGCCAGGCAAGCTGAATACTGGACGGTTCAACATGGTGTAGGGAGTAGAACAAGAACGCAGTTGTATTAACTGAACAATAATATTGTCAAAATTATGAAAGTTCATACAGCTGCTGCCCTGCTACTGCGTACAGGTAGTGTCATTGTCACTGTAAGCCTTATACAAGCAGTGGCAGTGATGTAGCTCTGACTCTGATGTGGTTGAAGAAGAGTTTGGGTCATATGACGCTCATGAATTATCGACAGTGAAACATACTTGTACGCAAGATCAGGCCACAGAGCAACAGTTGAAAGACCAGGAGACTTGACAATTATCAAGGATTCTTGAATTCTGGCATATAATTACATATTTAAAGCAAAAAGTTGGGGTCACCATGCTTGATTTTCTACATTCTCATCGTAAAATGACACAAAAGTAATTCTTTGAACAGAAAAGACTAATTCAAATTAAAAATGTGAGACTAAATACAATTATTTATTTTTAAAAAAATTGCGATAATGACACCCAAAATTTCAGAGATTAAAATGTTTGATGGAATATTTTAACCTTCCAGTATTTTCAATTTTGTAAAACTTTTATAAGTAGCATCTATGTCATATATGTCTTGTACTTTTGAAAAAATGTGTTAGAAGGTCACCATGCTCAGTTTTTCACAATTTGGTAAAAATGTAGCCAGGAATTCAAAATATGTATACTCTTATGATAGTCATTTTGTGTGATCTTCAGCAAGTACCATTGACCTGCCCAGAGTTGGATTAACTCAAGTAGGCTTTGAATGATAAATCCAAAAAGTCAACAGATAATTTAAAAATGAATGAATTTAAAAACTTACCTTAGAAATATGGCTCTATAAGCTGCTAATGAAAAGTAGTGTTGAACATCTGCGAGCAGAACTGCATAAAACAAGTTTATTTTTTCTTTGCTTGCATCCCTAATAAAATGCGGCTGTATGATATTGTGGGAGGGGACTAGACAAATTTTGGTCATTTAGATGGAGGGCACTTGAAATTTTTGAGGTATTAAAGGAGGATCTGAAAAAAAAGATTTCAATCGCGATTCCTTCAGCTCCCCCCCCCCTCCCCTTTACCGTTGTTTCTGAACGCAGCCCAAAAGGCACGTTTCTTTGTCACATTAGGGCGGAAAACAATCTGATTAAATTAAGATGCGTGTGTTTTCGGTATTTGTGTATATATATATATTTCACCAAAGACACAAGCAACGTGACGATTGTTTGTGATTTCACTTTCCTAGCCGGTGGCGAGGACAAATCTAGGCGGAACAACAAGGACACAGGGAAACACGTGCCGATCTCTACATCTGATAAATCGATCACATTTGCGTTCAAAAGAAATTGAAAATATTTGTGTCTAATTGAGTGAAACTCTTATTTTCTGACAAGATAACATACCGGGCAATGCGGACTTTGTACGGAGGGGTGTGCAAAACATAGGAGTGGGTAATTTTCATAACAAGTCACACATACTATTACAATATTTTAACTTAGGCTGCGGATTACACAACGAGCATGATTTTGTTCTACGGACATTGGGGTTTCGTGGCGATCACCAGTGTAAAGTAGTCGATTATTGTAACTTCTTGCGAGAAGTGTGCAGCACCAAACTCATCAGTGGCATAATTCTGATATGAATCTGGTTGTACCACTACACTTTCAGCATATTAAACAATCTAGCTTTTTGCAGTTTGTGGTCCAAAATTATTGAACTCATTCCCAGTTGAATTAAATTGTACAACAGAAATTTGACTTTTCAAATCCAAATTAAACACATTTATTTTTCTAGACAATGTAGTCAACAGCAATGATTAGCTTTTCACATTATAAATTGTTTTCTGAGATTATTGTTTTTATCTTATTTTTAATTGTTTTCCTATTGTATTCTTATTCATTGTATACACATTTTTTTATTATTCGCATCAGCAACGTTTTCACATCGGGGACATTTTTACATCCTCCAAAAAGAGATGTGCCGTTCAAAATCAAAATACTGCATAATTTTCACGTTTTCCCTTTGCACACGAACGCCGAAGACATGTACAAATCCCTCACACACTTCGGCCCTTCCCATAAAGTAATGGTACAATCCTCGAGTCAGCTCCATGGCACAAAACGAGGTCCAAAATGTTGTAGTATCTCCCTTTTGTAAATGTTTGACGTCCAAGATATGGGAACGAGATGTTGATAATTATCTCGGTGAAAGGTGATTAAAACGAAATTATGCAGAAAGCACATTTGCTTTACACCTCTCAGGAAGCATTGGGGAATAATTAAATTGCTCTAAAGGATGTCGAATGGTCCAAAATTTCATGGTGAATCCATTTCAATCAAATGAAAATTGAAAAAGTAAATGTGGAACCCAGACGATCGTCAACGAAAGGTTGGTAAACCAAAGTAAAACTCGTGTCCTTATTTATTCTATGTCACGAACTAAATCTAGCGATTTGACGACCAAAAATATGTCTGTTTAGCATGCATTTGCTTAGTAATTTCCCGGAAGGCTTATGTCGAGCCACGTAACTGTGGAAGAAAAGACGGTCAATTACTTAGCTTTACCTCTTGCACGAAAAACATCTTTAATTTCGTTGAAATGATTGTATTTCATACTAGTAGAAGAGAAAAAATGCCTCGTAACTTTCTTGTTTCACATGATTATCAAAACGCTTCTTTCTTGGCTCTATAACAGTAACGTTAGAGTTCTGAGGTATGCAGGGTAATCATTACCGCCGATCCTGAAATGTTTTGTTTGAAATTTTATCAAGACCATGGCGCACGGACTTAAGGGACTGGTCAGTTTCTTCGGCCGGGGGGTGGATTCATGGGGGGTCACCCTGGTTTTGACTTTGGTGATAGGGGGTCACCATGTTTTTGAAATGCCCAATAGGAGGGGGGGGGGTCAGTGTGTTTTTGAATTTCGACACAGGCTCATCATTGTCTAAAATGCATCGTGTCAGCCACAAATTTCATCATTCAGTTTCATATTTCGGCGCGCCCTTTGGGCGCGTAACTTTAATAATCAGACATATTTTCAGAACGCCCAACTTTAACATATCAGGCATACATATATCAGAGATATCTGTATGTTCAATATTTTTCAGCATGCTCTTCGAGCACATTACTTTAATATATCAGACATTTTTCAGCACACCCTTCCTGTACATGACTTAAATACACAAGACATATATATCAGAGATATCAGGATGTTTCATATTTTGTTCCGCGCCCTTCGGGCGACTTACCTTAATAAATCAAAGATATATGGGAGAGATATCTTGATGTTTGCTAAGTAAAAGTGTACCGTTATGAAATCTGCATTTCATATGAAAAGCATGACAAATTCCTGATACTTTTCTGTTCTCTATATGAGAATTCAGTATGAGAAAGCAACATGCACAAATATTTCACAATATATATTTGATACAGTGACTTATTTTAGAGATAGAAATATGACAAGATATCTTTCGTTGTCATTGATGCAACTGTTTTCCTTTGTGTCTCAGGTTTTCTGTTGAATGATGCTTTTTATGACCAAAATAAAAGTTAAAAAAAGGCAGATTTTGTCATTATTAGCTGTGCTTTTATGGTTTCAATGTTACAAGAAAAGGTCATCTCAGACACTGCACACATCAGATTTGGCTAAAATGCCTCTCTATGGCTCCTCAGGAAATTTAATTGGATGGCTGGCAAGTCTTAACACCCATCAAAATTTTTGATTTACTGCTTTTTCCTCTTTGATATTAATGATTGACATCCATTTCTGTTCAGGACATCTGGTTAAGCATAGAAAATGTGAAATACATTCACAGCTCATTCAAAATGTACTGTATTCAAACTTCAAGATTGACACTTTGAAATTCCTATCTTACAACTGACATGTCAACAATTTCATTAAAACACAGAATGACTGTTAAAATATAAATGTATGAAATGTATGTAAAATATAATATATATATATATATATATATATATATATATATATATATATATATATATATATATATATATATATTATGTCCACCTTTTGTTTTACAGTTGTCGCGTGCGGGGGTCACCCTGTTTTTGGAAATTTTGGAATGGGGGGTCACCCTGTTTTCAAATTTGGAATAGGGGGGGTCAGCCACTTTTTGACGTCGGCAAAAAATAATCCCCCCCCGGCCAAAGAAACTGACCAGTCCCTAACAGGAAACCACAACCTGAACCCACAGCTTCTTACTATACTGCGTAACGTGTTGTCTGATTAAAGGAATGCATACAACGTGTAATTGAAATTCAAGTCAAAGGTCGCATTTGACCATTACATTAGGCACTCCCACGCGTGAGGCACTCCTACCATTCATTTCTTGCTCAGTATTCCGTCAGACTGAAACAGTCAGTCGTGTGCGGGCGCTCCGGTGCACTACGACTAAAGGGTCGTAGGTCGCAATGCGCCGGAGCGCCCGCACACTACTGAGTCTTTCAGTCTGAGTATTCCGTGATCTTAATCCCATTTCATTTTCAGCAAAACGATTTCACATGATCAGCATAAAAAAAAAAACCTGATAAGATTAAGTATTGAATCATTCAAACTTGTGGATTTTCTCTCGTTCCAAAACATGGATTATCAAATGGATTATAACATAAAGTAGAACAATAGGTTGTGAGGGTTGTCCCGTTGGTACGCTGGAAGTGTGAGAACACCAGTGATGGATAAGAATTGATTTGTTCTAACACGCTGTACCGTGATGCATACTCATTGGTCATTCGACGTCTCCGTGCTGTGCGTATTGTTAGACTAATGAGAGATGACACAACCAAATCTGGAACTAAGCTTGTAGCTCGGGAAAATGACACACTTCAAAGTGAACGGTTTTTACTAGTTTGTACTAAAACCATGGACCGTGTAGAGTAAGGGCCGCTGACTGAACGCTGGTAACGAATGTATGAAAATAGACTTAAGCTCGATTTTGTGTGATTATTTTGACTACCACGCCGCAAAATATTCATAACAAAATGCTGTCGGATGTAGAGCAATCAGAGGAAAACATTCACCAATCTCAACATTTTTCGCATAGCATTTGATGAGGATGAACGTGGACTACTAGTATATTTTGCTAAAAGGAACGATACAAATCAGTGATGGCAATATTGCTTTCTACAAGAAGATACGAACATCGCATTTATTTCAGAGAAGTTAAGGGGCGTGAGCAAAATAATCCCGTATCCCCAATGGGCTAGGGCGGAATGCCTTAAAGTTTCAATTTCACATGAGACGGAGACGGAAATTCCCGATTCGTTTGAAGACACTTGATCTCAGCCCACTTGACGTGTGCGATTCTCTTTTCAAGCCACGAGAGTGTGCGTTTGTGGAAGTATAATTATAACAGATGTTTTGCTTGCAGGTTAGAACATCATATTTATATTCGACGGATAACACGATACGTTATAGCACATTTAAGGCCGATTGCAATGAAATAAAAGCAATTTAAGTACTGAGGGAATATTTGCGTTCCATATTTCTTACATTTCTTCAAGGAAAAGACATTATTTCAAAAACCCATATGTGTCAGATACTTTAAAACTCCTCGTCTGTCTTCATGTTTATATTTCGAATCTGGGTTTCCAAACCGATGGTAGGCTGATATTTACGGAGTTACGATGCATAAAAAATGTCTTAAACGTAAGTATCGTATTTTTTGGAAAAAAAACTTCAGTTATGTTCACACATATCCATTCATCTGTTAAACATAAATGCCATGTGGTAATGATGGAGTGTGTGGAGGCCTACTCTATGATATTCGCTACATTTGCATGGCATTATCTGATCTCCAAAATCTTGTATGCCGTGACATCCAAACGTTTATTACTGTACATTTCAGCCTCATGTACACAAGGACAGTTGCATTTAATATATAGATCAATCGCAAACCTTTTAGGCGGAATATGTCAATGATGAAGGCGAAGATTTTTTTCTTACAGTAATAGGAAATATGTATTGGACAAGTGCCAAATGGAAGATGGCGTAATATCTATTGACTTTTCTCGATTTCTCTTTGAACAATGCCGTTGTCATGTCAATGGTATATAGAAATATTTTCTTGTATTCTAACTTTCCCAAGCGAACTGTTCAACAATGCCCTCTGCCGTTTTTGCGTGGCTGTGTATCTCTATGATGTCAGTGTTTGGGGACGAAATAACAATAGGAAACGACGGCATGTTGCCAGGTAAGCCATATTTCTGCTTTCGCCATAATTTGCAACCTTTTTCTTTTCCTTTGTTACAATGGCAGCTCTTAATGGAATGCGCCTCGGGAACACATTTTTTGACTTTCAAACTTTTATAATTATTTTCTGATCTACCACGTTTGGAGCTTCAATTTAAGGCTCTTGGTGTAAGAAAAAATTTTACCGTCTTTGTTTTTCGAAAATTGCAAATTTTATTTTTCTCCAGAGAGTTCACGCAGGTATGGCGGCCATTTTGAATTTTAAATATGGATAATCTTGGATAATTGGTTTCTCCAGTATCAAAATTTGCAGTCTTTGTCCCAGAAGTCACTGACACTTGAATTTCACCAAGAAGATGCCAAATTCATTGCAGTAACCTTCAACAAATACAATAATCCATTAAGACACTGTCCTTCGTAACATCCGTCATTACTATTTTTGTCCCAACGGTCTACATATTCGAACGTGCCCAGGGTTCGAAATTAACTTTTTTCCCTGGTAGTCCCATTGGGCTACCATTTTCTGAAGTTGATAGCCCAGTGACAATGGCTGGTAACCCATGCGTATTTTAGTTGAGGGATATCTTTTTGCGTTATCCAGACAAGAATAGCTTTTTTTTTCAGATTCTGCTCATAAAGTTAATTTTCTAGTCATTTGATGTGAATACTTGCACACCTTTAATATCCAAGGAAACAGGTATGATGGACGTTAGTGATACTCAAAAGTTTGGTGCCCAATTGATACCAGGTTTCACTGTCAGAGTTTTATGCAAATTTTGATAGTCGTTATGACAATGATACGACCTTCTCAGGCCAAAAAACATTGATTGTGCTGTTCCGATAACATGGTTTTCAAAAATAGGGTAGGTAGGTAGGTAGGCAAACAGATTTTTTTTCCGAATAATTTTACTTTTAAATGTGCATTTTAGGGGTTCAGGGCGATCAAACACTGGCCAAATTTTTCCAGAAAAACGTATCATAGCATATAAAGAATAAAAACAGAAAATACATAATTGTTTAAGCAAAATAAAATCAAAAGCGAGGTAACGAACGCGTGGTTTTATGGGGAGTTTTCTTTTTTTTTACTTCCGCGTTTAGGTAGATCTAAAAAGTCGGTAGAGTCGGTAAGTAAAAATTTGGTAGGTCGGGTTATCGGAACAGCACAATATTTTTTTTGCCTCAGCACTGAGGCATACTGTAGCATGGCTAAAAATAGACTATGGACTTTCTGTAGGGAGGAGGCATATAATTTCTGAGTAATTATGATTGATATATTATGATCAAAATGCAACAAAAATGTATTTGCATTGGCTATCATTTCCTTTGCCTGTTATTCAAGTACGGTAGTCTAGATATAGAGACCCTGTTGCAAAGTTCAGTCGCACAGTCGTCATCGTAATTTACATAAAAACATAGTCTAGCCTTTCTGTGTCCAGCTTGATTTGATTGCATTTAGCTGGTCCCAAAGTGACAGACCGGACATGGCATGCCAAGTACTGACTGAATTTCAGGTCCCAGGCTCTGGCAGTCCGAGTGGGCTACCATTTCATGAATTTTGTTAGCCCCAGAGAAAAGTTGGTAGTCAGTGGACGCGGGACTACCGCTAATTTCGAGCCCTGTTGCCTGTTCGGATCATTTTGAAATAGAGCAGCTGCGTCGAGTAATAGCTGTCGTTACAGATTTGATTATGTTAATGATGATAAAGTCACTGATCAGACCTTCTTCTCTTTCTCCTCACAACGATATATGTAAACAGGATGACCAATGATTTACTTATCGCATATCATTACAGGTGACAGTGACAGTGGGGATTCTACCTGTCGCGAAGTGAGTAAACATAAAAAACTTTTCAAATAAAGACGGAGAATATTCGTCCCTTCATTCTTTTATCCGTCTATAATCCTTCTATCTACCTATCGATCAGTCAGTCAATCCATCTATCTACCTGTACATACATAGATACATAGATGCAAAAATAGATAGATAGATAGATAGATAGATAGATAGATAGATAGATACATAGATACATACATACATACATAGATACATATATACATACATACATACATACATACATACATACATACATACATACATACATACATACATACATACATACATACATACATACATACATACATACATACATACATACATACATACATACATACATACATACATACATGCAAGTAGTAAAGAAAGCGTGGACAACTGGGATGAAGTAAGAATTTTACACCCCATTTTATTCATTTATCTACATGAAGCGAAGGAAAAATTAACCATCCATGTAACTAAAGTGTGACCCTGACCTATATACGAACTCACGCATGCGCAGCAGTGCATTGTCCTGAACTAAGCGGGGAAATTCCCTGCTGAGCATGTTTATACACGTTCCGAAGGTGTACGGGAAATTCCGTGTGAGTCATCACCATCAAACTAGCCTATATAAAGGACCCCCGTTGTCAGTCCGGCCGGTCGCGGAGTCTAGCTGATGTTGAACACGAAGTTCCTATCGGTGCGAACTAAATTTCATATCCATTCAATCCATAATGTCTTAAATATCTTTCCAGAGGTGGACTAAATCCTTCTTGTTTTTGAATTTCTAGCGCCTGATGAAATATGTCCTGAATAAGTTCTGACCCCGGAGCCTCCTCGTTCCGAAGGGTTGCGCCTTTTTCTTGTATTTGTGTAAGCAGCTGTTTATATTGAACATAATAATGTTTATATTTCTCTCGTCTCTTTGCTACACCAGTTTTCCCTTGTATCACATCAATAACAACACCTGGTATAGGAGTTAAGGCTAACAGTACCGGAACTGTTGGAATTGCCGCTATTACAGCAGAGCTTACAAGAATTCCTTTAGTAATATTAAGAGCCATATCAATTCGACCCATTAATTTGTAACTTCGTCGATATGCAGCACTTGTTCTTTCTATGTAATCAGCCAATTGTTCAACGCTTTCAACAACTGAGATGTGCATTTTTTACTGTATATGTAAGGGGGGATAAAAAATAATTGTAGTAATATAGAAATACAATATGGCAGAAGGAGGAGAAGATATACCATTCCAGGATTTCAATGATCAAATTTGAATGATGATGATGACGCTACTGCTGAAACATTCTTTATAGAAGATGATAATACCCTTGCAGAAGTCGATCCTTACCGGGATAGCCCGAAGGTGGATCGTGTGACTGGACAGAGAGTAGAACTTGAAATAGATATGGCTGAAGAATTCTTAGATGAGAATAATATTACTGATGAATCAGCACGAAACGAATTAATTTTGAATGCAAAGATTAGGGATGGAAAGCTGTATTATAAAAACCTCAAGCTATCAAAAACTATAGGACGTGGATTTAGATCACTCGAGACAGTAAAAAGAGAAGCGGGAGGATATGAATTTGTAATAAAGTATACAGTTTGAGGGGGAGCAGCGCAGAGCCCGAAAATGTGAGTCGTGAATTGCATTCTGAAGATGTGAAAAACGATAAAATACCGGCTGAGAAGATGTCACCAAAAGACATGGGTATATACAAAGATAAACTGACAGAGTTACGACAAGATGCTTCTGGTAATTCAGATAAAATACAAGCTTTTGAAAATAAAATCGAACAATGGAACAATCTAAACCCAGAATATAGAGCTTTTGTTGATGAATTAAAGATAGCAAATATGCGTCTTGATGAGCTTTACAGTGAAAGAGAAAATCTGTTAGAGCAGACAGAACTTACACCCGAACTCAGAACAAGACTAGCTAAAATTGATGATCGAATTGAAGTACAACATGATATGATCAGTGGGGCACGTGAAAGACTGGCGTCGACTAGGTCTCTTCGTGATGTAATTTCCGATCCAGAATTGTCACTGAGACTGAAGCTGACAGAGTTATTTAAACGAAATGGTATAACAATCGCTGCAATACTGACTGCCCTTGGAATGACAATATCAACAATTGCCCTGGCTGTACTAGAGGAGGAGGAGGAGGAGCAGGAGCAGGAACTGGCGGGTCTGGTTCAGGTCCACCCAAAGTATATACAAAAGCGAAAGAAATTGTAAAGCAATTTGGCGAATGGTTAAAAACATTGGCCGCAAAAAAGTGCTGCTGCAATACCAGGTTTAATCGGTTCCCTTGTCAGTTTTCTATTAAAAACAGCAGGATCGGTGGTCGGATTTGTTGGAGAACAGCTATGGATATTTTTAACTGGATTAACATTAGTCATTATAAATAAAATTATGTATTAATATATGACACTCCCTACGGCATCAACATGTTTGGTGAAAAGAATATTGCAAAGTTTCTTTCTAAAAATAAAGACCTGTTTGGTTTCTCTGTCGAATTGGAATGGTGCAAACTCCGGCGGGTAAATCGACATATCCTTCGAGCAAATCCAGGTGTCCGACTAAAGGATGATAATCTGTATCATAACATATTAGCTTTCGTGAAGGAATGTCAAAAGACTAACTTCTTTAAGCGACTAGAATTCATAAACGTCTTTCAGGAGATTGACAATGATGATATGGAAGTCCAACATTTACAAGAATATTGGGTCCTTCGATTGATTCGCGACACAGGCAATCGATTTATCTTTCAGGCAGACGGAAATATTTATGTAAAGATGTGATTTTTTCTTCTAAGTTATTATATACACGAAGTGAAATGTAAGATGTGATTTATTTTCTTTTTTTCTTCTACTATATACATTACACGAAAATGGGGTACGATAGAACATTATCACCGACTTTCACCAACCGAATACCGAATGGAACGAAGTCAGAAAGAACTCATCATGTGATTGCTCATAATCCAAGTGAGGCAGATCCAGGCCAGACACTTATCATACGATGTCCGAAGTTAGAAAGCGGAGTACTCTTAGTTCCAGATACTTTCGACCTGGTTTTTGATCTCGAAGTAATGGGAGGTGGAACTACCGTGTAGTACAAAATGTTGCAAAAAATTTGGTGGAGAGTATGAAACTCACATTTGAGGGCCAGGCACTTTCCGATTTGAGTAAATATAACCTCATTGAATGCTATCGTGATCTCTTCAAACATAAAAAGGAGAGATCGAACATGACACTGTACGGAATTCAGAACGAAAATCTAAGAAAATTGAGAAGTGGCGCGGCCGATGCAGATGCCGCCGTCGTGGGCGATAATTTACTTTTTGACACATATAAAACAAAATATGCTATTCGTCTCACTCACCCCCTAATAACAGGTCATGGAGTTGCATATCCAAAAGCGTTAGGGAGTCATATTGAATGGGAAATTACGTTGGCACCCGCCCCCCAATTACTTGTCAGTAATAAACTGATTACAACCAATTATAAATTAAAAAACATTCAAATGGAATACGAGACGATTTCTGACCTCGATCTCGCGAGGTCAACTGCTGGTTATTACAACGGTGGAAAAAGTTACCTTTACGAGCATATACATTATTTTAGAACAATCCCATTCAAAGAATCGGACACGGTTATCAATGAAATATAAATGTACCACGACGTAGCATTAGAGGTATCGCTATACTCTTCACTAAAAATCAGAATCAGTCAGAACTGAACAGTGAACTTTTCTTTAACCCATCCATTGAATCTGTGTCTGTAATGATGAAGGCATTGCAAATAAAGTGTACGCTCAGAAGATGATACCAAGACAATTTTGGCGAGAGGTGCGACGGTATTTTGCTGAAGATAAAGATTGGTGTGAAATTGATATAGATGAGGCCGATTATTTGAAGAATAAATTCTGTCTGTTTATCGATCTGCGTAGTTTTAAAGATATTGAGTTTCATGGAAATGGTTTAAAAGTAATGAACACAAAGGACGGAATTCAACTTGAGATCCTGAAGAAAGATACCGCGTGGGGGTGGCGATGACGCTCACAATGATAATATATTTGCCCACATTTATGTTATCAGTGATGCCCTGGTCTCTATTGAAAATAGTAGATTAAAGTCTTTACAATTTTAAACCCGTCGTCCGTCCTATCGGCCATGTTTCTGCAGCCATTCGCCTGTGTCTGGATTGTATAGCTGCACACGTTTGATATCATTTGGCGCCATCATGATTTTACTACGCTTTTCACTACGGATTTCTCCAGCCTTTTTCCGTACAAACTGTACAAACTGTGCCGGCTCCGGCTTCTTCCCAGTTTCAAATAGATCTTTATAATCTTCAAAGTTCTAAATGTTTTCTAACACAAACATCTTTCACCCCTTTATTTTTTTTCGTCTCCGAAGTTGGAGTTCGAAAAGCATACACTTTCGAGCGTATGCCGACAAAATCAAGAATAGGTTCACCATTCAACTCATCTTTAAATTTACCTATCACTTTTTATTAATCTTCGGAAAGTTGGGTCCGCGCTCATCCCACTAGTATCATATATAGACTTCTCACCATTCTTTTCAACATCTTCTCGGACTATATCATTGAAAGTTACGTCCGGATCCGGGGAGGGTATCGGTACACTGTAAACAAAACTGTCAGTATCCATGTAGGCTAATCGTATTCCAGGGAACTTGACCCGAAAGTAATTGTAATGCGTCTCATACATAAGCAGCTTAGAAAGTTCCAGTACTGCGGCGCCGATGAAAACTGGTTTTACATATCTATGCTCATCCGTTTTCAGTTCCAGTAGGGCACTGTCGCAGGAATCACCATCCTCTTCGGAAGTTATGAAAGTTATATGTTTCATCTTTGGATTATACTTCTGAATCTTTTTACGTCCACTATCCGTGCCGTTCCAGTCCGAAACAAATTTAAAGTCTCTGTACTTTCGAACATCTTCTATTGTCTTACCGAACATTGCATTATTCATCAGCTTATAGAAATTCTTTTCAAAATCTGTCCTCCCCTTTGCCCTCATTTTAGTGTTAAAGTCGATATATTTCGCGAGACATGGAGCTTCATCGAAAGCAAGCACCCGATAAATCTTTTTCAATCTCATTCCCATCCGAAGATAGAATTCCAGCAACTTGTAGTGTAAGACATAGGACTCTCTATCCATCACACTTGTAATCAGTCGACCGCCCTGCCTCGGAAATTCATAGTGATGCGGTGTAATGGCAAATCGCTGTGTTCTTCATGTAATTCGGCTGGGTATTCTAAGTCTACTTCTAGAAAACTTGGTGGAAAGGTGGAACCAGGTCCCCACGCTCCGCTCCACCTCGGGCCCCGCCGGAGGCCCATTCCTCCCACTCTTCCATCGTCATCCAATGAAGTCCGCCCGTAGGCATTGCCTGACTCATTGCCCAGCCGTAGAGATTGTTTGCATCGAGATATTTATTTCGGTCACCGGCTTCTCTGGATCGTAATTCCCGCCGGCGGGGCCAGCGTAAGCAGGATGATTTGTCTGTAAATAATGAATATTACACTGGCTGATACCGCCTCGAATTCCCCGTTGTACGAAAGTCATCTGCTCAGCATCTTGAATGAGCCCAAACTTATTACCCGTGTAAAGTAACATAGCATCCCATGTCAAGCCAGGCGCTGACATATAGTGGGCTGGATCTAACTTATATGCTTCTAAACATGTGTCACGAAAATTTTCAAATATATTTGCAAGAAGTAGAACGTCAGTCTCACAATAGAATTCCATATAATCACGAATCGTCTTACATCCAACTTCGTCCCATACTCTTAATGCATGTTCGTAATCAGACTCAGAAATCCCCTCTTCCGTCAATTCGCTATAAAATTCCCCCTCTCCGGAGCTCCTCCTCTCCCAGTCTGTCAACCGAGTCTAAATATTCGTAGGGGAAGAAACCTTTCGCCCTTTGAATGTCGGGTACGTAAGTGGTACTGCCGTCCATCCGTGGTCCGGCACAGTTTTTGCCAACTTCGCCAATGACCCCATCATCAGCTGAGCACTGTCCATAAACTTTATAGAAAAGAAACGTCTCTTTATCTCCCTCTTCCCTCCGGCAACAACAATTGAGGCGTGAAAAATAAATGTTTTCGAGAGACCCATAATTCCTCCATTGCTCGTCTTAGCTATGATTTTAGGCTCTGGTCCCCCTCCGGCGTCGATTTCATGTAATTCTTTCAAAATAAAAGAACCATCGTATCCCTTGAGGTTGTGAAAGTAGATAGGAATGGTTTCGACGGCCGGCATCCTTCGCAATAGAAGGTCGCCTCCTCCTTCACTACTCGGTATCCTGCCGGCTCTCCACATGCAATACAGACTGGATCACATCCGTCGCGCGGTAATTAGAAGGATCCCTCATCGGTATTATTTCCAATAATACGATTTAGAATAATACTCGGCCCGTTCTTTCATATCCTTTAGAAAGTCTGTAACACAGGAGAGACCTGTGAATGTTCTTTTACCATAAACAGTGGGTCGGCCCGGGCCCCGTTCCACCATAACATACGAAAGACAAATTGGAATGTGTCGGCCGGTCCCCTTCTCAATAATTGCCTCAGTATCTGCATAGACGACGTAGGGAGAAGGAACCTTCTTCCGATGTCCTTCAAATTGACACACTTCCTTAGGAAAATCTGGCTGGGCAGTGTCTGTTCCACAGTATACCTGATGTTTTTCTAATTCTTCTGTTGACTTAAAACCTCTTTTACAAACCATACAAATACACTTCCGTCTGCGCTCATTCTTTCGATTAGTACGAGAATTACGAAGGCGATTTTCCGCAGTAATTGGTACGAAGTGAGAACGGCCGCCGTCTTCGCCAACTATCAGTAAGATATTTGCTATTTGATTCCTATCGGCTTCACCTTCGGCTCCGCCAGGGGCACTATATAACACAGTTATGTCGGACGGGGGAGCGGGATCATTTTCGTAGATCTGAAATACTTGAAGTTTGATGCCTGGATTTTGCTGCTCGAAGCGCCTGAATACAGTCAGATCGGCGGGCGTGGGCGTGGGAATACCTTCCCAACAGTAGTCAGCCATAAATGGGGCGTACGTATTCCATTTTCTCCTTACCTGACCACATTTCTTTTCACGAAACTCGGGGTCGGCCAACTTTAAACTTGCTACGATGGCGTATTGAAAACAGTTCTCGCTGCCCGAAGGTAGCACCAGATCGCTAACACAATGCTTATTTTTTAACCATCCGGGAAGTTGGACTGCGCCAGCCCCAGCCCCGAGTAAAACTTCTACTAGAATTACTTCAAAATTAAGTATCTCCTCGAGAACGAGACCAGAACCCTCAACATTTTCAATTGTATCAAGCATAAGGTCGTAGCGATCTATTAATTGTTGCCCCACATCCGATCCCGATCCTCTTACATCTTTTGTGTATGTATCTTTTAATTTAACATACAATGTACGCGGTTGTGTATTACCAGTTTTCGGATCCGATAATTTGACTTCCATTTCGGTATAAACAGAGTACATCTTTCGTTCCGTTTCTTTGACCATACCTTCAATATCCACCAGCTCCCCGATATCCTCGACTCGCTTGACTTCAGGAAATTCTTTCGTAAAACTGCTCCCTTGAATGCTTCATGTAATCGATGGGCCATAATAATCTTTATGATATATACTATCCTAAAATTTTTAAAAATGAAAAATAATTATTTTATGATAGGTCATCAAAATCCACTATAATATTTTTGTCAGCATTTATTTGTTTA
The DNA here is from genome assembly GCF_041260155.1 of Ptychodera flava. NCBI lineage: Eukaryota > Metazoa > Hemichordata > Enteropneusta > Ptychoderidae > Ptychodera > Ptychodera flava. The sequence continues at coordinate 26,475,980 of NC_091945.1, forward strand.
TATATCTCACCTAATCTTTCTAAGTCGACTATTTCTTCCGCATCTTGAATTTCTGGTTTATTAGGTGCAGCACAAAATATTAATCTCTCAACAGTGAAAGAAAGGGCACGTTTATTTAAGCGCGGTTTAAATGCTAAGAATTCTATCTTACTACCTTTCCGGATATTACGAGGTACAATAGCAGGATTTTCTCGGACTGGCAATGGGCTCACTGTTTTAAAACCGCAGTCAATTTCTTGAACCATATCAATACATGTAGCGAAATCGTGATTTCTCCCTCCCCCTCTTTTAAATCGAAATTTAAAATACGCCACGCCCTGTGTCTCGCTCCCTCGCTTCTGATACACTTTAGATGGATTGTAAAATCCAGTAGTATTCTTGGAGTGAGCGGCCAGGCTTGCAGCATAACTTTTAGCAGTGCTTGCATCGAAACTTTCACCTAGGGTACGGAATACTATTAAATCGGTAAACTTTTGAAGACTCGGTTGCCAACGGACACACATTTCATCGCATGTAGCAGGATCTTTAGAACCGTACTTAGGTCCGATGGGGAAAACCACTTCTAGCTCACTGTCTACATATATAATAGGATCTACATATTCACCAAATACTAATTTGCCTCCATCATCAATTTTGATGTTTTCTCCGGTTTCAAGTATTTTTATTGCATCTGAAATAGAAAGGATTGTCATTGTCTTATCGTATATATCTTAATAAAAAAAAATTTTTTAAAAAATTTCTATGATATAGTATCCCCAAAATGTCATACATATTCATAAATGGACCAACTGGAAGTGGTAAGAGTTACGATGCAGTAAATTTGTCTGCGTCTCACGTACCAGAATTTGACACTAGTTTTTCCAGCAACATTGCCGACTTTTATAATGGGCGCTCCCCCGTTTCGATTGCCGATTTTCAGAACCAGTTTATAGAACATACGCTTAGTTTACAATGTCAGGCTGGGAGGAGGAGGGAGGAGGAGGAAACCTCCTCCCCCCTCCCTTCAGAACAATACATTATTTGTGACTCTTCCATAATTCAACATCTGACTTTTTCTAGAATCCGGGGCGTTTCCACGGAGTGGGAAGAAAAAAAGATTGTTTCTAGAGCATTTGACCATTTACCCAGTTTCATTATCATATTCAAAGATATGCCTTGGGATTATTGCAGGCGGAATGTGTTGACTCGAGCCAGGTCGTACGAAATCACCGCCTTAGAAGAACTAGAAGAGATTCACAATAAGTTCAAACAGACTTTCTTAGAAATTTGCCACGACTACAGACTTCCATGTTGGTAATTCGGAACGCTCTTACCCCCCTCGTTCTCAAGAATATACTTAATCCAACAATTGATACCAGAGACAGTCGGACCAGTAGAATATCCACGAGCTTTTGACTTTGGAATTGCATGGAGCGGCGGCAGCCAGGGATTTTTAATAGACGGTTTCGAGGAGGAGGAACTTGAAAAAGCGTACTTCCCACCTGGTCAAGAACAACTAGAACAACCTCGAGTCTCACTAAAGAACCTACACAAACTTCTTAACGCTTGTGAATCTGTGTGTGCTTATAATGCTTCGTTTGACCTACGAGCACTTGACATTATGAAACCCTACGGTTCTGTAACACCGGACTTTGAAGTTACTTGTCTATGGCTTATGTCAGTTGTGTACATTATACTTCAACCAGAACTTATCGATAAAGCTGAAAAAGGGGGACTCGAGAGAACGGACTGTGGTAACATGAGAAGTCGTTTTGAAGATCTTGCAAACTTAATATGTTCAGGAACTGAGGGGGTACCACCTCATCCACATACTGCCGAAAAAGATGCAGTAAGTGAACATTACTTACGACAGTACATGATAAATACTTGGCCAGGTGGGGGGTGGAAGTGGGGTGGTAAACTGACACTTTCGGCTTTCAAGAAATTAAGACTTTTTCCATGGTACTTATTGAATAACTTTCGTAAATACTTACGTTAGTACTTACGTAGTACTTGACAAGTACCATGGACAGGAACTTACGTAGTACTTGACAAGTACCATGGACAGGAACTTACGAAGTTCTAATAACATTTTCCTCTGGCTCCCAACTATTGAAACTTTCTGGATAACCTTTCCATTTTATCAGATATATTTCTTTCCTCTAATTTTTTTCGTCTTCAAAATTCGTTCTACTCTGTACAGCTCGTCGCGTTCTGAAGGTGCGCTCTGAAGTTCATCGGAGTAGAAAGTGCCAAGTATTTCCTCTCCATTCAGATCTTTTATTTTGTAAACTGGTGGCGTTCCTAGTCCAGCTGCGTACACAACTTTTGAAACCACGAAAATCTCCTCTGTCCAATTTGGTAAATACCCTTTCTTAAAAGTGGTCTTGTATTTTGTAATTCGAACCCGTTCTCCCGGCTTGAATTCAGGGTTAACTCCCCCAGCTGCCAACTCAGGACCGAATAGTGTATAAAATGCCTGCCAATCGTTCTCCTCTGTTACGTCCCTGGGTTTCATTTTGATACTTCCGTGAACGGTGTTATTGTAATTCTCAAGAAGTTCTGGTAGAATAGAAAGCCATTCACGTGTCTGTTTATATGTGAAGTATTTCCACATCATCGTCTTAAGAGTCCGATTAAAACGTTCAACGACGCTAGCTTTTTTGTCACTGTAGGTGTGAAACCAGTGAATTCCCGCCTCCTCCAACCACCCCTGCATTTTTCGGTTTGTAAATTCCCGCCCCTCATCTGTCTGAAGTTTGTCGGGCCTTCTCCCGGATTTCTTAATCACGTCTTGTAGCGCCTCTAACGTATCATCAGCCGTTTTTGACTGTATCGGCCTGGCCCATGCGTATTTACTGAGCACATCGATTACTGTTAGCATGTATCGAATGTTACGGTTCTCTTTTGCGAATGATGAAGGGAATTCCACGAGATCCGCTTCCCACTGGGCGTCTATCGATGTTACGAAAACGCGCCGGCCCCTTCGGAACGCGCCACGAGTACGAGGGACCGGTTTATGAAGATTATAAGTTAGCTGAGTTTTTAACCAGTCTGTACCTCTTTCTTAGTAACGTGGAGTCCACTGGCGCGTGCTGCGTCATACAATTTTTGTACACCTCCAAAACCAGTTTTCGGGTTGTAATATAATTCTCTAAGAGTGCCTTCAGCGGAGCCTTCGGCTTCAGCTTCCATAATTGCTATATTATACGAAAAATTTTATGTCGTACGGATGCCGTAAATGAAATACTAGTTTACTGAATGGCCTACTTTTCAATTGTCTGACCAGGTCCGTGGCCTCCCGTTCTGACACCTCCATTCCATATTCTTTAATAATAGTTTTGTTGTCTGTCTTGCTCGGTGTGTAAAAACTTGCTCGTGTGTAAAAAAGTACTAACATCTGTATGTTTTCCCTAAATGGTTTACTAATACTAGTATATTGTTGAGTCAGAACCCAGACAGATAATCCGTCGTGTCTTGCGCTGAAACCAAGTTTGACTAAAACGTCACTGCGCTTCTTCATATCTTTGGACGCGGCGCAGTCATCGAGGATTATTAAAGTGTTTGTACCGGCCCATTCTTTATGTACGTAGGTTAATGTATCATCCACTGTATCGAGTCCGACTGGAAACACAAACACATTGTCATCGGTGAAAATGAATCTTTTATTATACGTTTTATTGTTCATGAATGTCGGACAAATGAAAACTATATATTCGAATTTTCCTAGGTACGGACCGGTGAGGAGATCCATTACATATTCCGTTTTGCCAGAATTTGTCGGTCCAGTTACAATCATGTTGAATGGTACAGTTGCATACATCGGATCTATATACTGTACATTAATGTAATGAATATTGCTAAAGATAACAAACCAATTTTACCATATTCATGAATAGGGTCTGCGCCGGTCACTGCTGCTGCCCGTTCCGAAGCGTTCCGAAGGGCCTTCGGGGACCGAGTCGTGTCATTGTGAGGTGGTGGTGACTCTCCGGGCTCGTCTTGCCACTTCACAGGATCTCCCCCCTCCATCTCATGTATAGCACTTTCTCGAACTTCCGTGTTTATATCACCATTCACCCCAAAGACCATAGATTCTGTAGCGTATTGCAATTCATTATTATAACCTGAGATTGCCGGGCCTGAAAGAATGACCATCTCAGACGGTAGGAGAAGTAAATTGGGCGAAACTGCCATATCAAGTTTGACACCAGTATTCATTATTGTGTCTTGATATCGCCGATAACTGATTACTTTGTCGGTATTGCGAATTTCATCTTCGAGGAGAACACCGAATTCTTTTCTTACTTGCTGTGCACTGCCAGTATCGCCCACTATGGTACTACGAATATTTGCTTGTGCGCCGAGTATGCAATATACGTAGGCTTCAAGGCTTTCATTGAGGCGGGCGAGACCGGCCTTTGTTAGTCCCGAGTCTCCCTTCAGAGGAATGAAACTATTGTATTGTCCCTCCGATCCATCATTTCGGAAGAAATAATAGTGTGGTCTGTCTTTGTCGGGCAGTACATGTTTTTTCTTTCCAAAAATGGTATGTGTATAGAAAACGCCTCCGTCGGAGGAGAGGAAAAAGTCCCGACCGTTGTATATCGCTTTTGGCTGTCGAACAGGGCCACGATTAGTGTAATATTCATATCCATAACCAAGACCTTATTTTGACCTTTTCGATAACGAAAGTCGGACTTCGTTGGGCTTATATTTCCAAATTCTGTACATAGAAGTTCATATTGAACGAGATTGTATGGATTGTCGCCAGCTTTGAAGGTGTGGGTATCGTCTGGAAGTGCAACGCCCATTTCGTGAAGGATCCGACGTATTGTAAAATATACATGGAAACGGCAGAATGATCGTATTTGGGGCGGAAATTTCTTATCAAAGAGATGGGCGAATGATATACCGCAACCAGTAGTGCTGCACCATACGGCGAAATTTAATTGCTGGTCCCAGTATTTCATGTTTGGACTGCCCAACCAGACATTACTTTCTTTAGCTGTTCGATGAGTGATTACGTTATCTTTAAATATATCCCGAGGATGAAAAGTAAATTTATCTGTCGGTGTTACATATATTTCTAAGTCCATGAGAATAGGTTTTATTCCCCCGTCCGGTTTGGAAGGGGGGGTATCAGCATGCTGTACTGTCGGTACGCTCGTCTTATTCAATTGAAAAGCAACTGGGAATAGGTCTGTACTCATTATTCGTGTTTCTATATACAGATAGATTTAAATGGAGGAGAATTTTCTCGGAATCCCTGTCGGAATCCCTGTCGGTACGGTTCTGTTAGGGGTACTAACATTCCAGACTATGTTAATACTTTATTTCGGATTCAGGTTTAAACGAATTTTTTATTTTTTACTAAGAATAGATAACATACTGCAAACAATGGAGAATTTAATAAAGTCATCGGCAGCGGCAAATACGCGTTCCGAAGGGTCTTCGGAACTACCTTCAGACGCTCGATCCATAATAGAAACAAAGCGTGAAAAAATACTCTGTGTCATCGCAAGTGGACAAAGTAAGTTATTTTTTGGTAAGGAGATTTCAATTGCTGACGTAGAAAAATGGGGAGATGAAACGGTGAATAAAGCATTTAAAGTCTATGAAGCGAAATACAGTTCTCTTATAAGTGATAATATCACTCAAAGTTTCATAGATCTAGGAGCCCGCGCAATTAGTCAGGTAGTTCCAATCGATGATCGAGATAACTATGCCACTGATCTTAAAAAGGATTTTATTCTAAACAGTGAAATAAAACGATTATCAGGACGGATAGCGTACACGTGGGGCCCCATACTTGCTCTAGTTTCCACCGGTTTAATTACGGGTAAACATTTAAATTTTAAAAAAATCGGGTTTAATATAGTACCTGAAATAAATGGATTCAACTTCGCCGACTCAGCAAACGGAAACGACCTCCACACCGCAAACGACGACCTTCCCGACTCCGTCACAGCGCAACATAGAGAAAGTTACAATGCCGCCGAAGCATCCAGGGAGAGTTGCTGCGGGCAAGCGACTAGCGGAATGGAACAGGCAAAACAAGGAGAAGAAACGCCAAGCAATGGTGGGGGGGGGAGGGGGGGAGGGGGGGAGCGATGCGGTAGCAGACCTACCGCCTACAATGAAAGAACAGTGTGATAATAATTCACGCTGGTATAATAAATGTTATCTTGTTTTAGGAATTGTGGGAGTTTCATTGACTGCATTAGGACTATATTGGGGGCGTGCTCGACATACCCCCTGTCCCATTCGGCCTCCCCAGAAAGCGAAAAAAACAGAGCACGTAGAAGCTCCATCCGGAACAGTTCCGACAGGGGAGGGGGAGGGGGAGGGGGGTGTTCCCAGCTCCTCTACATTGTATGAGATGGATTAACTCCCCTATTTTTTATTTTTATTTTATTTTATATACTAGTCAGCAATCATGGATATTAAAACAGTTGTAAACACAATGTACGATGGTATTGTAATCGCAGGACTTGCGATGGGATATCTTATGATCTCCAGCAAATTTTTGAAAATAGAGGTTGGCGATCCAAGTCGACCAAATTTAACTCGCTTGGCAAAATTAGGCGGTGCGACTGCTGCCGCTGTAGCAACCAAAGATCTCCTTGAACAGAAAAATATTATTCCTGCAGAACCTTATACTTCGTAATAATAATATTCATCGAACATTTATACTTAGTAATATATACAACGTACAACGATGATCATTTGGATTGAAAGTCAAACAGGTGAACCAGTCACTGTTAATTTTACCCTTGTATCGACACGACACAGTTTACGAAGATAAGACTGCTAGAGTGCGGACTATATAATTCATGGCATAACATAACATCGACGAATAATGTAATAAAATATCAAGAAGGTGACCAACCAAAGAAGACTAAATCAATACGTCCAGGTAACTACAATATCGATACGTTAAACAAAGCAATCGGGTTGAAGCAAAAAATTAATTTTGAAAAACATCTGCCGACAAACCATGTTTATCTAACTTTGGCTAAAGATATTAAAGTCTATTTCAATGCTACAGGTAGCTTTGCCAACGTAGTTGGTTTTTCAGATAAACCTGAGGACAACCCAGTTATAAAAAGTACTATTAGTCCGAAGAAAGTGGATTTCTTAACAGTCACTAAATATATAGTTCATTCAGATGTAGTCGATGTTACTGGAAATTATGTTTCATTTGGTTCGGGTGCCTCCGGAGGATACATACAGGGGAAAGTATCGAACTGTTTACAAATACTTCCATCCGGGATACGAGAGAAATAAGTGAAAAGGTTACTTACGATTTTAAAAACGGAGCAATTTCTATGCCATTGAGAAAAGGGGGAGATTACATGAATTCAATGCGTATCTGGATAACAGATCAGGATGGGAACATGATCGATTTCAATAACTGGCCAATTAGCTTTTGTATTGAATTGCTGTAGTCGTTCTGAAGCGGGGCCGGTGTAACCCTATCGGAAGATAAACCATCCCACGACCAATCCTCCAGCAATATAGATCATCTCATATTTCTTTGCTCAGGACTGGGTTGATAATAATCTGAGAATTGAACTGCCCCTTCGGAACGGCTTGCCTTCGTGAACGGCTTTGCACCGCTTCTGCTTCTTCCAGGATTTCTGCATCTGTATCTCTTAATTCTGCCGCAGCATGCGCGTCCTTTGCTGATTTTCTCTTTCCCAGTCAGCCTGTAGTAATCTTTTTCTGACCAACGTTGCGATCATGTTCAAATTTTCTAATGCTTTATCATGTCGGCTTTCTCTTCAATAAGAGCCTCACCATTCCAGAAAGCTTTTGTCCGATAATATTTCCTCCTGTGAATGCCGTTGCATTTAATACAGCACCGAGAACTGTCATTCCTATGCTGAAGCCATGACTGTGTAGTGTATATTACAAGGTATTATTTTAATTTTCACTGTATATAGGTCCCTACGGAGTATGTCTGATCCAAGTGGCTTCGGTCTAGGTACAATTCGTATGCAAAATCTTGAGCTTGAAGATCTGAGTGATGTTAAAGTTAACAATAATACTAAGATGGCTGCTAATCATAATAAGGATTACGTCCTTCGTTATAAAGACCGCGAAAAATATTTCGTTTTAGCCAATGCCGCGGCGCCACCCCACGAGCATGCTGTAGAATTTCCGAACTTAAAGACATTGATGAAACTGTAATTGACGCCACAAAGGCTTCGAATGATCCTACTCCTTTTGCTCTGACATGGGATTGGGCTAGTCAGAAATTCATGCCTTATAATGTGCCGCGTAACATCTTAGATATATTGGTAGTGAAATTGCAGGAGGTGTTGCTGAACCACCAGGAACTCCGAATGTGATTTATTTTGATAGCAATGTAAACAAATATAAATTGTTAGATTTTCGTAGTTGGCTTACTCCTACAAATCATACATTGCACTTCTTGGTATACCAATTCATCTTAAAATTAGTCCTCTTAATACAATAATGAAGGCAGATAATACACTAAGAAGGTGGATAAACGAGGGGGAGAATTATTGCTCGTATACAGCTAGCGGAGTTCCAGTTAGATTATTTTGGGACACAACTTTAAAGAAACTGGGTCTTAAAAGTGTCGGTGATGAGGCAGCTGAATTAACTTTACAGACAGTAAATCAACAGATGACTGATAATATGAAAATACTTCAACATGGTACAGTTCTCATTAGATGTGTAAAGTTAGCTACTGGAGATGAATTTGACGATTTGGTTGGATATTATGCTATGAAAACAGATAACAGAACAACTTGTGATATTATCATAAGTATTGATAAAGATCGGGGAGGGGAAATGAGTATTGAATGTTTTGTTGGTGGGAATAGAATAGAGAACGACTTAGGAACTACATTTGTACGTAGAGATAAAAGAGTGAACACTTTAGATATCAGTACCATTCATCTGAAACGTCTCATATTATTTGAAGTAATGGTCTTCCGTCATATTTTAAGTTCAAGGAAATTACTAAAATTTTATCTATCGGGTGAACAAGTTCGCCCCGATAGGAACTTCGTGTTCAACATCAGCTAGACTCCGCGACCGGCCGGCCGGACTGACAACGGGGGTCCTTTATATAGGCTAGTTTGATGGTGATGACTCACACGGAATTTCCCGTACACCTTCGGAACGTGTATAAACATGCTCAGCAGGGAATTTCCCCGCTTAGTTCAGGACAATGCACTGCTGCGCATGCGTGAGTTCGTATATAGGTCAGGGTCATACTTTAGTTACATGGATGGTTAATTTTTCCTTCGCTTCATGTAGATAAATGAATAAAATGGGTGTAAAAATTCTTACTTCATCCCAGTTGTCCACGCTTTCTTTACTACTCATACTACTACATACATACATACATACTTACATACGTACATACGTACATACATACATACATACATACATACATACATACATACATACATACATACATACATACATACATACATACATACATACATACATACATACATACATACATACATACATACATACATACATTCATACATACATACATACATACATACATACATACATACATACATACATACATACATACATACATACGAAAATTTGCATACATAAAAGTAGGTGTAGTTTTGTTGCGCATATCTGTGTCCTTGGCTGCAATGGTTTGTTTCATATGAATGCTTTTTGAACAAACTACCTTATACTCACACAAACCTTTCGGTATAAGAGACACAACCTAATCAAATGATCAAAGGTCTTAATCTAAAGAAAATATATAATTATAAGAACCTGTAATAGCAATATATATATAACTCATAACTGCAAGAAGTTAAATCTCGGACGTGTACTTAGATTTTGTATTTAAGAAAATATCACAATACACTTCGAAAGCCAAACAAATTTCCGTAAGCGATATATCTCCAGAATTAATTACAATTTAGCTTAAGACAGCTGGATTGAGTGCAAAAAAAGACATAAACTTGGGGACGGGTTAGAATTCGTAGATGGATTTTCGATGTGACAATTAACCGGGAACACGATATTTTATAAAACACAGCATATGACGTCGCGTCCAAATCAAGCAAAGTTAATTCTGTCGCATTGTTGTTGACACAGAGTGGTATATAAGTAAATAACGATATCAACCACTTGGTGAAGAGTTATCAATGTTTACATAAAGTCATATTTGTAATAGTCAGTGATATGAGGTTATTCCCAAAATACCGGGATTTATGTCCGAGTACATCGTGCAGCGGAGGTATTGTCCGAAACGCGTACACCGAAGCGTACGATGTACGAGGACATTAATCCTGGTATCTTGGGAATAACCTTATTATTATACGCCTTTTTAGTCCAACTTTACAAGGAAAAAGTCGAAATTAAGGCGTCTTTTGGATGCTCGTCGCGCACTGCATTGAGCGATCGCGAGCCGACTGGGAACGAGTTGAGCGCATCCGCTAAGCGCGCAGAACGAAATTTCAACCCGCGCTGCGCAGTGCACACGGTATAAATTGTACGTCAGCAGCATAATTTCACTAGAATTCACAGGTTTTGGACTGACCACGATTTGATTTTAGGAGTACTGAGTGCTAAAAAGTATATATTTTTGTTAAAATATGTGAAATTGTCTCTTCTTTTTCTCCGTGTTGACGTAAAGGTGTTTTGAGGTCAAAGGTCAAATAGCCGTCCAATAACACCAAAAGTTATTGTACTCCGCGTCGACGCGTCACTGCGTCAAAGTTATTGGACTCCGCGTCCTCTGATACCGAAACTTACTGTACGATGAAACTTTGTAGGTTACAGACGCAGGTGTATAATAATAGATCTTATTTCACATTGTTTTTGCTGTACAATTTAGGAATATCGACTCCTGTTTGTCATGGACAACCATAAACTTTACAGAGGCATTGGACAACGTGGAGATACGTTCTTAACCATGTCACTTGAAGATAGCGAAGAACTAACAGACGTTGATATTCTAAGTGATAACAACCTCCTTGCTTTGGATACTTATGGGAGAATAAAGGTCAGAAGGAATGGTACTTGGTTGAATGCAGTAAAAAAATCGTGTTGCATGATTGCTGTAGCAGTCGCTGAGAACGATGGTATGCTGGCAGTTGGGATGGACTACTATGTGTACTTCTGGTCGAACAAAGTCGATACTTGGCAGGGGCCAATACGTAACAGTGGCGGAGTTCTACAAATTGCATTCAAAACTGATAAGAGTCTGTTATATGGCATCACGGTACATGGGAACGATTTCCTTTATGCTACTTCGACTGAGCAATTCTGGTTGTCTCTAGGATTTGACTTTAATGACCATCAGTTAAAGGATTTTGCCGTAATTGGAAACTGCTTTTATCTGATCCAAAACGGAGAACGAGCGATTGCTGTTACCGAGGACGTCAGAGCAGCTCAGACAAGCACAATAAAAGGTGAGCTGTACACATCAGCTTAGGCACTGGAAAGAAATTACAGAGGTATAGAGTCGGTTGTTTGGGGGGGGTGGTTCGCTATTTTTCGAGCAAGCATTGTTGAAGAGTCGTAAACTTTTACGCATGCCTTTGAAGAGAGTCACCATTTTTTTGCGCAACTATTAGAAGCCAAGATGTTGCCGATATGATGATTCGTCCATAAATATCAAATCATACCAGAGGGAGTCTGTTGAACAAACTATTAACAATTGCAATTTCCCCCTACAAAACAAGCTATATCTGTACTTTTATATGTTTTTGATGATTTATGTAGATATGCTTTCAAATTGCTTGAAGTGGGAGGTAAAAAGTGCATATGTGTAGAAGAAATTTGATTTTTTGATTTCATAATAACGTTTGATTCAGTATACATGGCGGTCTATGAGAAAACTATGACAATATTGTTCGAATATAAAACTAGCAATATTCGCTCATTTATATAGGCTTTGGATAACTGATATAAATGTAAATGATGAGACTAGGGTGGTTACAGGTGCATATATATGTACAAGAAATTTGATTTTAGAATGACGAAAGTGTGGATCCACTATACATGGGAGTATATGACAAATATATGCAAAATTTTGTTCCAATATAAAACTAGCAATATTTGGAGAGAGAGAGAGAGAGAGAGAGAGAGAGAGAGAGAGAGAGAGAGATTGAATAATTGACATAAATATACTGAGGGTGGTTACAAGTGCAAATGTGTACAAGAAACTTGATTTTGGAATTTCACGGAAAATGTTGATCCACAATACATGGGACTCTGTAACAAAACTGTGAACAATTTTTTTCTGTTATAAAACTGGCAATATCTGTGCATTTATAGACATTGAATAACTTACATAAATGCACTTCGTTAGGGTGGTTACAATTGGGTATGTGTACAAGAAATTTGATTTGGAATTTCATCGAAAATGTTGATTCACTATACATGAGAGTCTATGAGACATTAACGTCAATGACACTTTGCTGACATTTGGTTACATATGGCAAGCCAAAGTGAGTGTATGCACGATACTTAATAGCCTTTATGTACCTTAGCTTGTGATATTCATAGCCGAGTGCATTTGAATACATTTTGATGCACTTTCCATCAAAGTACGGAATGGTTTGGAACTGTTGAAACTGACACACACACACACACACACACACACTTATACAACACCACGTAGCCTGGTACATCATAATTAGCGATACAATCTACCACACCACAGTAAAGGCATCCTCTTGCATTTAATTAATGTAGATAATATTTGGTCTCTCTGCTGTCTGTGGTTCCACGATCAAAGAAAGACTACTGTAAAATGAAAAATTGGGCATTCTTTAGGGCTTCCACTGTTTACAATGCTGCCATACCTACATGTACAGGATAATGGTATGTCGTGAACTACCACCCAGTTAATCAAGCATTGCAGTGTCATAGACAAAATGGGGAAGCTTCCAAACACAAATAAATATATACCAAGGAGCCTGTGGCATCAGATACTTGTTCATCTGTTTTAAAGCCCTTCTAACCAAAAAGCATCAAACCAGGGAGAAGCCATTATTTGACCTACACAGACAAGCAATTCCATATATATATACAATATGACGATGGATAGAACAAAAACGATGCAAACCAAGTTTCAAAGCATGCGCAATTTCAGCATTTTTAAGTACAAAATTGTCATATTTACATCCACAGATGTAAGATTTGGTGATTAATAGCCTGATAGCCCTGACCGTGTTGGATTAGGTGTCAAAGTTTGGTGTATATACCGATAAACTTTGTTTGTGAATATACTTTTGTCATCCTGCATCTTGTAAATGAAAAAAAAACTGGTTGTTTGAAAGATCTGTACGCCACAACTTCTTGTAGACTCACCATATGGCTACTTCCATGCAACACTTTTTGTAGAAATATAGTATGTTGCATTGCCAAAACAATCTGACCAACGATTATTGAGATTTTCACCAAGTTTACACTTTTGCTGTTCATTACACTTTTGCATATTTTTATTAATGTTAACGTATATAGCCTGGCCTTTTGAATTTACAACATTGTTTAATTGGAATCCAAACCTAACCTTTTTAAGTGCGGTTCGACATCAAATACAGTTTACCATATCAAATGCTCATTAAATTACCCCATTATGTACTCAAATTTCATGTAGGTACAAAATTACCAAAATTAAAAAATCTTATCACAATGTTTATTATTTTTTTTCAGATCAGCATAATCCAAAAATATCAATTCACTTCTTCTGGTTGTCTAGGGTTAACTATTAAAAATTTTCGCTGACAATTATGGGTAAATGCTGTTCGAATAGTGACTTATAAGTTTCTTAAAAGTTCAAAGGTCAAATGAGAAATTATATTATTGATATGGCCTATCACACGCACGGGGAGGGTCACTGTTTTTCGCTGGAACAATGGGGAGAGTCACTGCGAACACTGTTGGAGAGTCATTTTTTCGAGCGCGTCATTTTGAAAACACCGACCCTCCCCCACCCCTGTAATTTCTGCCCAATTCCTTAGTTTTCCATTAGGAGTAAGCACATATTAAACTATAAAATACATTCAAGCTGGAAAAAACCAGAAACACGGAATAATTTCGTTAAATGTTCTCATATTTTCCTTGATTTTCATGGGAAAACGTTCTTATTCCACAAAACCTTACAAAATGAACTTCAAGATTCAATTATTCAACCCTCTTATCAAAACAAATGTTACATTCCTATTTGCGATCAAAAGTATTACATTTTATGCCCCTTCTCGATGGAATAAAATTTGGATTAATTAAAATATTCGGAGTGACGAACGACAGAAAGCTCGAAGAATTTAATTTTACAATTATACGCAATATCCTTCCGAATGGCCTAAATCTTCTAGGGTGGAAAATTAAAAATTGAAATGTAAAATTTGTAATTTGACTGTTCATACTAACAAATATTTCTAAATTGCAAAAGACATGCAATCTTCTGGGAGCAGTTCAATTCTATGTTGACAAAACTTGATATAAATATATCTGCAGAGTGCCATACCATGGCATTAGCTTATAAACGACTTCATGAATCTTTATTTATAAGAATTGTCAATTTCATAATCAAGCTTTCAAAGTATAGTATGTTTTCTACATGGGTCCATCTAGAAAAGAAAATGAACGCAAAAATCTGTTCTATCGTCCGATGCATTCCAAAACTACCCATGTTTCATTTACATAATTCAAAGATGTAAAAAGTTTGGAAAGATCTTTCCCTTAGAAAAAATACTTTTGTCATGTTAGATAAAATTAACATGATCGGAACTAATTTGGGATAATTGGATGGGAAAGTAAGATCATTTTAACCTGCAAATGTAAGCTCATCTGCTCTTTTTTTAAGTTATACATTTGTTTTTGTGAGTATTTTGTTATATTGCAACATTCAGCTATATGGCACCTAACATTTTTGAGAAATTTGAAAAAGATTAAGATCCAATTATCCCAAATTAGTTCCAATTAACACGTAGTTAAATTCCAATAACCCTTAATATATGACATTTTCTTTCTTACACAATAAAATATGTAAAAAAGCAATGCATAATCTTTATGACTGAGAGAGAGAGAGAGAGAGAGAGAGAGAGAGAGAGAGAGAGAGAGAGAGAGAGCGCACACTCGGGCTGTATTGCCATAGAGATTTTACTAATGGTAAGTTTTGTGTAAATAGAACTTATATTCGTCAGATACCATTGCCTACCGGACGAGTACATGATCAATATATCACAGGGACTAAACAAAAGCTCATTTGCATATTCATCACAGTGAGACGAGTATGTTGCTCTCCTAAAGTCTGTAATCGTGTTGTTGCGTGGGTTAATACTAACAAACGTTTTGTCATAATGACCTGTAGTATTACTTGTTGAAAGAATAGTTAAATAATAACACATGAGAGCGAGGGCAATATCACGATTTATTGCCTGCCCAAGGGATGGTGGTCATGATCGAAATATTGATGATGCCCTCGCCTACGGCTCGGGCATCATCAGTACTTCGATCATGACCACCAGCCCGAGGGCAGGCAAAAAATCGTGATATTGCCCTAGCTCTCATGTGTTATTATTTTTATTACATGCAAAGAAACAAAAACACAAAGACTTCTTCGAGTACAGTTCGTCTTCTGAGTCAGGACCTCAGCGTAAAATGTTGTCAGTGCCGAGTCTAGGGTTGCCGCTAAAGTTTGCCGATCTCCTCTGTGGCGTTGTTGTTTGCATAGTCGCTGAACACAGAAATTGCATTCCTTGTTGCCATTTTCGTTCGTTTGCTGTTTACTTGCATCAAAATATCGTCTAACTGTGCCGGTGACAGCGTTTCGCAGCCATAAGTTCCCGACTGCAAAGTACAACAAGCGAACGACAATTTGTTTTGCGCAGAAAGGATGCGCTGTAAGAAAATGACGTCATGCATGTAATATCAAATGTAGAGGGCATCATCAAGTTCGCAGAGGGCATCATCACATTCGCAGAGGGCATCATCACGTTCTTTTACATGTCACGTGAGTCGTGTTTAACCAATGGCAGTGCACGCTGAATGAGTGAGGTGTAATAATGAATACTGAACACTCCAAGTGCCTTTAACCTCGACATATATTGCCCACTATAGTATATTGTGAATTTTGTAAATTGCATCGTCAAAGGTACTTGGTCTTCACTTTACAAAGTTGATTAATTAAATTCTTGTTTTGCGACAGGCGAGAAAGTTGTCACGGCCAATGAAGCATTGCAGCCTGGCAGTGGTGATGGAATGATTGATGCTACAGAAAAGAGTGCCACAGCTAGTATTGGGAAGTCACCACCTCAAACTGGTATGTGGGTATTTCTTTAGATTCCACATATGCGAAATTAGTTCAGTATGGCTGATACCTAAGGCGATCTTCTTATTGCATTCCAACACTGTGCCCGTTCTCATGAAATATCGTGTCCATGATAGATAGATGTTAAACACTAATAAAAAGTCTAACATGCCATAGCAATGATAATTTTCGTGTTGATCACTTCAAGCGGAAAGCCACTGAATCAATGTAATTTATTCATAAAGTAAGTAATATTATTTAGCAGTTTTTCCCATTTCCGTGAAAACTCTCCAGAATCTCTAGCAGTTTTAAGCTTTCTTAACTTTACATGTCGTGTCAGTTTCGCATATTGCATGGTTTACATATGGCGTCATAGAAATAAGAACCTGCATCACTTTTCAACTTCGACATTTATCCTCGCGAAGATCAATATAAACGGTCCAAGCATGTGGTGCTGTTTGATTTTTTCTATCTGATCATCGATAATGGGGTGTTCTGATCTTGCCTTTAGCGTATACCAAGTGTTTTAATACGAAATATACATGTAATTTCACGATTCATTCTAACATTCTAACATTGTAATAGTGTGATGGCGTGTCGCGGGCACCTCATTATTTAGAATTTAAGAAACGATTTTTAATCGTTTGAAAGGTGGTGGACACCGAACACTCCAAGCGCCCTTACCCGCGATATGTATTGCCCATTCACTCATTAGTAATATGATTTTTGTAAATTGTATCGTCAAAGGTACTTGGTCTGCACTGTACAAAGTTAACTGGTAATTCTTGTTTTACCTGTCAGGCGAGAAACTAGTCACGACCAAGGAGGCAATGCAGTCCTCAGACCCGGGCAACGATAATGACATGATAGATGCTAGTGAGAAAAGCACGACAGCTGGTTTTGAAAAGACGCCACTTGAAATCGGTATGTACGATAATTTTTAAAATTTCACATATGCGAAATTAATTCAGTGTGGCTGATAGCTAAGGCAATGTTCTTTTTGCGTGCAAATTAACTGTATCCTTTTCTCTCGAAATATGGTATATTCGACAATGCGGGTATTCCCACTTTATTTAAGCGAGGTTTTCACCTCTCTGGCCCACATTAAGGCAAACCATTTTATGTATACACCTGTTTAGACTTTGCAGCAACAGGTATCAATTCTATTTACACTTCCTTTACAGATGAGCTCATTGATATTTCACTTGACGTCTTGGTTGTGATTGGGGTTGTAGTATCAATAATTGTGTGCTATAAAAAGTGTAGAGAAAGAAGACGGGAAGAAAGGGAATGGGAGGCAGGGCTAGGTCCACAGGAAAGAGAGCGGGGAGAAAGGAAATGGGAGACAGGCCTAGGTCCACAGGAAAGAGAACGGGAAGAAAGAGAATGGGGGACCGAGCTCGGTCCATGGGAAAGAAAACGGGAAGAAAGGGAATGGGGGACTGAGCTAGGTCCATCGGAAAGAAAACGGGAAGAAAGGGAGTGGGAGACATGGCTAGGTCCACAGGAAGGAAATACTGTGAGGCTCAGTGAAGGGATAATGGAGAAGATGTTCTAAATGATATGTGGGCTTATGTGCAGCATATCGGAAGGTGTTATCCAATTGGTTGGCTGAATCTTATCGTTAGAATCGAATATTACAGATAGACTCCCTAAGTTGCCGTGAATAGTGACAATCAACCAATCAGAAATAACAATTCGAGCACACTGCACATCAGCAGCTGAATGTGCCTGTAGACTCCCTGCCAAATGAGTTATTAGCGCTGTATTATATATTATAGCCCAACAAAGAGACCATGTGCTCGAGGGAAGGTGACCATTTGCCCGCCGTCAGGAGGGCAAAATGGTCCCCTGCCTCGAGGGTACATAGTCCCTTGTTTTGGCTATAATGTTTTATTACAAGCTTCTCTTGGTGCAAAGATTTTAACGCCTTTACTTTCCAGGAAATGAGTGTCTGCCTGTGAGGGCGCAAAGAGCCATTATTAATCATTGCCATTAAGGGTCTCGTGTACAATTCCCAGCTCGTCTCGGGTTTTCATGTTTCATGTTTGTCTTTCATATAAGCTCCTCAACTCACTGTGAGAGACATTTCAAAGTCATCGACTCAGCATAGGGCAAGTCTCTCTAGGACAGATATTTAACTTACTAGGTGATTGCGCTTGATGATAACTGCAGCTGTTTTTCGTTACACCACCTGAAAGTTGAAAGATTTCCTTTTCTCAACTAAAACTGCGTACATATTTTGCTGCCCTTCACCTCAGATAACAGAAGAAATAATCTTATAATACAGGTAATAAATTTAGCAAAAATTACCTACACACACTTTTGGACTTTGATGTTATGAACATGAATAAAATATAGAGAAGTGATATTGTCTCTGATTCTCAATTCTGTGACACGAACTTCAAAGTAACCCCTTCAATAAAAATGCAACATTTTGTTGTTACGTCTGTTACCTTATCCGTGTATGTAGACAACGCACGAAAATCCATCGACTCGAGAAATCACGAAAGACAGAAAATTTTTAAAGTTTATGAATTTTGACTGTAAACTCTAATTGCAGCATTGAAAATCGACAATACTGAAAATAAGTTAAAAACAGGTTAAGTTTGTTTTCAAAGATAAATATCGAAGTACCACATTACATAATTTTGATCGTGAGATTTTTGATATCTGAGTGGTCCAAAACTAAGCAGTGTTCGCGAAAAATGTAACGAGCTGTTATGTATCATGAAAACGCGAACATCGGAATAAATCTACAAGAGAAAAACAAAGTGTGTCACTTTTGTGTAAATTTCATATAGGATATACTGAACACAATTGGAACTAATTTTGGATGATTGGATAGTGAAGAAATGTCTGAAAATGTCCGCTCATCTGCATTTCTTTTTAAGTTACCAACTTGTTTTCATGAGTAATTTGTAATATCGCAACATTCAGCTATAGATCTCCTAAAACCTTTGAGAAATTTGGAAAATATCAAGATCCAATTATCCCAAATTAGTTCCAATAGCGTTACTGCTTGTCGTTGTTATACTGCTAGCAGTGAGGGGGTGGCGTGTGTGATTGTTGTTCGGATTTCCCTTGTCGGCGAAAGGAGGGTAGTCATTTACCGGAGAGCACACAACAGCAAAAATGTATATACCGGTAGTCAAAGGAATTTTTCAGTTTATCGTTTGCACAATATGGCATATGCAAGAATAATTGCACATAGTGTCGCGGATGTTAACTTTTCAAGTCAATTTTTTTTCTTCTGAATGCAACAATTTGTGGTTCTAGTTTACGCCATAGATACCATAAACTGACAATTTTCATCAGATGCGTCGTGCCATTTCTTTCTCAGTAGTTCAAAGTTTTACATTAATGTTCATTTCACTTGGTCGAAAGCAGGAGTAAACTTTCAACACCATTTTCATTTACTTATCGACAATAAATGTTCAAAAGTATGTTTAATCACCAAAGTGTTAAAACGTATATTTAACACGATTGGAACTAATTGGGATTACTTGATCTTCATATTTTACAAAGTTCTCAACAGTGTTAGGTGTCCTATAGTTAAATGTTGCAATAAGCTTATTACAAATTACTCATAAAAATAAGTGTATAACTTAAAAAGGAAAGCATATGAGCTTACATTTGCGAATTAAACCGACATTACGTCACCATCCAATTGTCCCTAATTAGTTCCAATCGTGTTATTTGGTGTAAGCTTATTGGTCTATTGGTACCATAAACTGGAACTGTAATACAGCAACCAAAATGTACAATATCGTACTGTTGGCTTGTGGACGACGAACCATATAATCAAAACATCGCCGTATCATTTTATCATCCCTAAAATATGTCTCGATAAATCATAGTTACCTTATTTGTGGTGTTCAGTCTCTTCTTTGGATAACTATCCAATTAATATTTATATTACAATTTGTCAGATATTCAAAGCCTAAGCACATAGCGAAAATATTCCGCCAGGTATGAACTCATAAATATTCATGATTACAAACAGTACAAAGTAATGCCCAGGGAACACAAGGTGTCATTCCTCACACAGCCAGTGCAGAGTAAGCAGAGACCTAGGTGGTACGCTGTAAGGACTGTTTGCAAGTCATGGCGGTAGGAGAAAAGAACGTTTTTTTGTCCCACCCTCCCTCCCTTATACATTGTGTTAAAAGGATACTTTGCTCATGATATGCCGCAACGATGCTCGCACTCTATCCAATCCTTCATACAATAGGCAATATCATTGAGCGAAGTGATTAGGCTTTAAGTATTACTTTATCGTGGTATATATTTAATCCAATACACTACGCAAATTAAATGCAATGGGATTAAAATTGATTTATGGATGCATTGATTTAGAGAAATAATAAACGAAATGAAATAAGAATTGTTTTGCCATTTCTCAGACATTAAATGTTCTCTGATGGAGATGGGAATAATATAGTAATCCAGTGGAAGACGAGCCGCTTGAAACACAATTAAAGTGTTTTCCAACAAATAAAACTGGCTTGATATCGTAATTCATCGCCGTCACTATATATGAAATTTTGGTATTATTGTAAGCGATAGTAAAATCTCTGCCATAGCAGTGGCGATCAAAATTATTAAGCTTACCTTTTGAAATACTGAATTCTGATTAATCTAAACTGTTGACGTAGCGGTCTGACTTTAGTCAAAAACAGTGCTGTGAAGTTCTCGAACTTTGGCCTACCTCATTTATATGAAACTGAACCTTGCCAGTTCTAGTAAAACCCCAACCATGGCTATGCATGTGACAGTACTACAGAGAACTAAATCGGGAATCTGGTTGTTGTTCTCTGTTTATCTTGTTATTTGCTAATAAGGTTGCAGACTACTAATGTGTTGTTACAATTATTTTTTTAAATTGATAATTATACAATGTTGTTGCACAGCAAATGCTACAGAATACCATAACAATAGTATAAGAAGGAATGTTATGTTCGACACTATCCTCCTACCTACACGGTAATTACGGCCATCGACGCCCAATCACTACAATGTTCTGTACATTTTCGTTTGCAACAATATCATTATCATTGAAACAACGGCAACAACACGTCTTCAATTTTATTTTCAAATTACAACATAAGGAACAAGAACAGCAACCATATTTCTGAGTAACCTGTGGTTAATCTAGACGTCGGTACTCTTACATACACGGTCCCTACACATGCCTCGGTATTGACGCTCAGCAGGCAGGGACTTGACTGGCGGTGTCTTCAAAGTTGGACGGAGCAAAATCGACCAAAAAGAGCCCTTTAACTTAAAATAAAACAGGACCTAAAAGAATCTACCTATAAACTATATTTTGGCTAAATGCACAGTACAGATCCACACAACGCACCATTATAAGATAATAATGTTCAAAGAAAAAGTTTACCTACTATGGGAATAGTGGTAAAAGGCAGAATAACAAATTGCTGTAGCTGAATAAATACACGTCACTGATATTATCGTCTGATTTAAAACTGATATTTTAACTTTTGTTTGCAAGTATTCATGCCAATGTTTGTTTGTTTGTTTGTTTGTTTGTTTGTTTGTATGTGTGTCTGTGTGTGTCTGAGAGAGAGAGAGAGAGAGAGAGAGAGAGAGAGAGAGAGAGAGAGAGAGAGAGAGAGAGAGAGAGAGAGGCGCTGAGTTGGTGATGAGCAAGTCAAAGTAAATGACACATTCCGGCCTGTAATTTAGGTGTTCCGATTATATATAATTGAAGTCAAAAATAATGTAGCACTGAGAATCTTTGAGTGGTATAGCATAGGTATACATAGTCATAGCTGTATATCATAGCACCATGTCCTTGTGCCAAATGAAATCGGTCTCGGCATATCTGAGTAATAGCTCCAGCCAGACAAAAATTAAAAGCAAAATGGCTTCCAGGTAGCCATATCGGATCACATCGCATAAACTGATTGATGTGTATCTATGCTTCCTGAAACTTTGCCCTTGAGCCAAATTTTGATGTAAATTGGTTCTAGAATTAGTGATTAATGGCTCTGGATAGACAAAAATGAAAATAAAGTAACTGACAGATGGCCATAATAGATCATATAGCAAGACAAATGGATAGAACGAGATTCAAAACCTGGAACATCATGACACTGACATATTATACTGAAATCTAAAATGGTGCCTACAATGGACAACTGTTGAGCCACTTTCTGTTGCTGTTGCACGATTGAAATCTGTCCAGGCATGTCGAGGCACTGGCTGATATATGGCGTACTTACATTACAAATTAATTAAATATGTAAATGAACAAATTATGTTATACCACACTCATCAATCTTTAAATATTACTTAATTGAGGTATAACCACTGTGTGCACCCCAGAAATTTGATCAAATTCAGTGTGTTGACTTTGGATATATGGTCTAACTACCGAGAGTCATTAATACGCAAATGATAAGATAAGGAACATACTATTCACCAAACTGTCAGCATATAAATCGAAGTATAAGAAATGTAGCCGAAGAAGTCTCATAAAAATCAACTAAATTCAGTTTTGATATGTTCAGGGCCTAATGACCACAATTCATTGAGTATGTAAATGAGCGGTTTATAATCAGAATAATGCTCATCAAACTTACCCTATGGCCTAATTTACAATACGCAATTGAGCTTGAAATCTGTAAGCCATGCCCACCAACCTTTTAGCACAGTAAGATTATAGGAGAGTTTGTGAGCCTAAACATGTACATCAGATTTGATTCAGTAATTCTTGAGATCTAGCCAATCACACAAATTCATAAATTATGCAAATGGCATTTAATCATGCAAACCAGACCCATCAAAATCTAATCAGATCTAGCCCTTACCATGTCTATACCAATTTGCATGACATTCTGACCAACAGTTTCCAAGTTATGACTGACATGTTTAAAATGTGGAGTGACAATGGTAAAATCCTAAAACAATGGCCGCCGGGCAGCCATATTGGATGGCAAATAAATTATAAATGGTCATGCATATGTATGTTATGCTGCCCTCATGCCAAGTTTGCGACAAATTGTCCTGTCATGTCCAAGAAACAGCTCCAGACAGCCGAAACCAATCCATAAGTCACTGTTCTGGACTTCGTCCAGCGAGGACTAAAGAGTGAATCACAACTATTATAAATTCTGTCTTTAAAGCTCTGTAAGCTGTATCTTATGACAATTTTTTCAGAACTTTTGTTTTCTGGTTTCCCCCACACTTTCTGCATTGAATCCCTGAACTGTAATTTAATGCCAAGTATTTAGCATATCAACACAACCTATGTAAGTACAATCTATATTGTTATTGCTGAAAATTGTATTCAAGTCAGGACTAGAATTCATTTGTAAACAATAAACAATGATCACTACACACATACAAGCTGTGTTGACAAAAAGAATACTCCAAATTTCAGCATGACAAACAGATTAGGGTCAGACAGGGTAGTTAATGGACAGAAGCGGAATACTGAACCAGATATGAACTGAAAATGCTCACGTGTGTTCACATACATTGCATATGTGTGTTAATTGAAACTTCTGATATTTGTTTGTAACGTTTTGTAGAATAATCAACATCATGGACACATTCACAATAGATGACTTGGAAAGGACATTGTTTATAAATATAACTTA
This sequence comes from Ptychodera flava, assembly GCF_041260155.1. Classification (NCBI taxonomy): domain Eukaryota; kingdom Metazoa; phylum Hemichordata; class Enteropneusta; family Ptychoderidae; genus Ptychodera; species Ptychodera flava. The sequence goes on from NC_091945.1 coordinate 26,499,869, forward strand.
GATGGGAAAAAAATTTAACTGTCTTTGACTGCTGTCATTGTCAGTATTCATAAGCGTATATTAAGTGGAATAGATTGTTACAGGGGTTCATGCTATACATGGCATATTGACATTATCATAGAGTGATGTAACACCGAAAACACATTCTTTTGGATAACAATGTTTAATTTTAAGAATGCAAGTAATCACATTAAAAAATGAGTATGTTTGATATTGCTTTCAAGAAAATAGCTGGAATGTGAGTGATTGAGAAAGACCTATGCAAAAGTAATTGGACTTTGTGTGTGTGGGTTACTCTGGTGCTAAGTTTATATGACATCACTGCTTGAATCTCTCAAAAATGTGCGTATATAGTTACATTATGGAATACAGAAAATAAAATTGTTATTGTATATCCATATGGATTGTATGGTAAAACAAATAATAGTGTATGTTTATTGTTATATAATAATCTGTTCTAAGCGTAAATGAGATCATTGCAGGAATGTCTGAGAAATTTCTGTTAACAGTTATGTTATAAAATACAGGAAACAAATTTATTGTATGGCCATATGTACCATGTGGTGGAACATATCGATATGTATACAAGTATGCATATGCATACGTAAATGTTTAACTGCCTTGGGACTCATAATAAAAAACGTTACATATCAAGTAAAGTACAAGTAATTTAAATGAAACAACAAAGTATTAATTATAATGTTCATAAGTGAAGAAGAAGTAAAATAGTGAGAAAACTGCTGGTTGAAGCCTTTTTATTGTTCTTTGCTGTCAGTTGGTTCCTCATTACATACAACATCTTCAGTGTCCGTTGCTGGCCTGTAGGAATTAAATTTGAAATTACTGATGGATTCATGAGAAATATATATGTTATGTGACAATTCATTGTGAGAAGAACATATGTGGGGAAAAAATAAGGAGTGGGAAAAAAATGTACAAGGGATCTGGTAAAAAGTAATGCTACTAGACCCTACCCCCTCCTGAATATTAAATGTTTTACTCCTTACATAAGACCAGCTAGCAGGAAATGTATTTACAACCTTGCCCGGGGATGTTTTAACTAATGCTATGAGTGCTATCATTCGAATGTAAACAGCACTTAAATCAGTTACAGATAGTGAAATGCCTTACACTGTGGGAGGGGGGGGGGGGGGGGATTACGACATCTGAAATTGTGTGGATCAAAATTTCTCATCAGTTCTTGTGTGTTTTATATGCAAAAGTTGCAATAATTGGTTTTGCAATGAAGAAATTTATTTCAACTTTATTTTCTGGATCAAATTTTAGTACAAATTGATATTAAATATGACAAAATTATGTTCACAGTCTTTGAAACTCTCACACAACATATCCTGGGTTGGTGTATAGGTCATTTAAGGTCACAAACTGAGAAAATTACCTAAAATGTAAAAATTTGGGGGTTTCCCAACAATTTGAGCAGAAAATGAATGTAATAACATCCTTCGGGACTTTTGTAACAAATTACAAAGCTATCAGACAATTAATTTTGAGATCAAGTTTTCTTGACCAAAATGACAAATTCTCTTAAAAATACAAATTTGTATATTTCAGGACAATTTCCACATATCTAATTATTGTCATCCCTGGACATCTGTATATGAAATATAAAAGTTGTCTGACAAGGGGCTTTAAAAAGGAAATGTTTTCTAAGATATTTTGACCAAAAGTGACAAAAATTGCCCCAAAACAGTAATATTTCCAATGTTGTTGTAATTTCAACAATTTGAAGGGGAACACCCTTGCAAACATCCAATCCAAATTTGAGAACAAATGGGCTGGTGGTTTCAGAGAAGAATAAATTGTACTTAAAATGAGAAAAATAAACAAAAAATTCCACAAAAATACAGAATTCGAGATTGACAATATTCATAAACTGATTTTCATCAACCGTTGCAATCGACCTGATGCTTGTGCGGGCACAGCGCTGTGTCTGTGCACAAATGCTCTACAAATTTCCTTGCCCCTGACTATCTTGTGTGTGAAATTCCGCGTAAACCATTCCACACTAATACTAAATAGTCTATATCTGTAAACTTATGTTCTTAACAAACAAGCGACCATGCAAGTCCATTAAAAATCAAACATGATCGTTCAGAAGTAGCTCTCGGCCGCGGGTCGCAGTCGCCTTCAATCTCAAGCGTTTTGGTGCATACGGTTGTATTTACTTAATTACTTATGGCAAACCGTCCTCATCAAATTGTAGTATCAAACACAGCTCTGTGCATCAAATTACGAGATAAAATCAAAACATCACATATAAATTGTGAATGATTACTTTGAACACGGTCCCTCCACAACAGGGACCGTCCTTTGATTTACTTACCCACACGACCGACAGTCTAAGTCTAGCAAACATCATCCAGAGTTCGTACTGCAGGGTAAGCGAGCGCAGAAAGTTGGCTGGATAAGCGAAGAACTGTGAGTTTCCACTTCAAATGTCGAACTTCTGGCCAGGTATGAGCCAACACTACGGAGTAATTAACGATGGTGCACTCAATTTACACAACCGTAGGGCGGCGGATCGACGCAAAACTAACATGACTGGTCCTAGTCGCCATGAGCTCATTGTACAGCCTGAGTTGCTTTGGTAGAGCGCCCTCAACAGCAGATGTGTAATGACATTTTATTTACTGACAACAAAAGCCCACATCAAATTAATTTCAGTTATTCCAATTAAGCAATCATGTATCCATTGCGTACATTGATTAAACAGTTATTGCCATTGCACTGTTGGATGCCTAAACAATTTCTCTTCACTCAGATCACTGATTTTGAAGTTATTGTAAGTTTTATTAAATTATTAATTATGGAAATGATACTTAATTATGCACGCCACACCCGCCAAAAATTAATCAGTTCTTCCCATTTGCAAACTGAATCTATATACCAGATTTGATTCTGATCTCATGAGCCGTTTGTGAGATATTGAGTACACAGACAGACAGACAGACAGACAGACAGACATCGCTGCGACATATGCCCACGTGTCTCAACACGTGAGCAAAAAACTTGCCACAAGTTACAGCTTATGACCCTTTAATCTATTAAGGTTAATTAAAAAATGCGCATGGTATATGGAACTCAGTATGTTTGACCCCAAACCCACTCCCCCTTGCATAAGTTTTGGAAGTGAAAAATTCTGATGACATGATTATGTTAGTACTTGAATGATGTACTTTACCAAGATTTTGGAAGTATTAGAGTTTTTGTGAAGGTTTGTAAAAACTTGTCAATGTGAGAGCAGTTCTTCATCGGGCTTCCACTTGCTATACCAAAGCATACAGTTGACGGAACAGAAAAACATAGGGCCAAAGTCCCTGAAGCTACTATAGACATGGATACAAAATTAAGTATTTCCTGACTGTATGAAATTATCTCACTAAGGTCATCCTAGGGACATGTAAACCAAATATTAAAGCTGTCTGACCAGCGGTTTTGAAAAAACAAGCGACTCAACAGTTGACAGAGCTCTGCTGTGTTATGTAGAGAATAACCTTTCGTGACACATGTGTTGATGAAGAAGGTGGATATCTTTGATAGCTCATTTCAGGATGGCCTGACCAAAAATGGAAAAAAATTCCGTAAAAATACAGAGTTGTATATTTCATCAGACTATATTAGTCTATAATAGCAAATAAACGAGAGTTAATTACATTCTAATTAAAGTAAAGAAGACTTGCTTAAATCAAGATTTACGTCATAATAAAACAGCATATCTGTCAGGTTATAAAGAATCTTCAGCTGGTTATCTTTATCTGTATTTTCATCCTATTAACCAAGCACATTTTAACTTTCAAATTAACATTGATTGTAAGTAAGTTCTGTCGAATAAGTTGAGACTGTACGTACTCAGAGAAAGCACACTGAAGAGACAAATGTTTGTAACTTAAGAAGTTCAAGGTCATCAAAAGCATTATAAGGAATCATGTTACACTTTCATTGCACTGTTTACACAGATTGCATAATTGCTATAAATAGCACATGAGAAATCTTACAGCCCAGCTTTACCATAAAAACCCTATCACTTTGACCACTCTTTTAATTGACCACTCTATTTTTTTCCTCAAAAAGTAATCTTATTTTATCCTTACCAAGTCAACCATAAATGGAAATTACTCTATCTCTATTTATTTGACCACCCTATCATGACAAACTATTATGAGCAATTTCTTTCAGATAACATAAATGGTGGTTCAGAATATATCAAAGTTGGGATTCAGGAAAGTTGCCTTTACATATTTTAATCCTCCAAGATGGTAAGCATTTCACTATGAACTGTCAAAAAAAGTTGAACGTTCTGATAATTCCACACTAAAATTATTTTGGCTTTGATGATTTCCTAATTAATTCAATTATTTAAAATCATATTGATTATTTTTTTCTGGGTGAATTGATAGGGTTTATACAGTACAAGAATTACATACAATGTAAGTCAAATTTTGACCAAAATGAAAAAAAAATTCCTTAAAAATACAGATTTGCATATTTCATCACAATTTGAACAAATCTAAGTTGGGTTATCCCTAGGGACCTGTATACCAAATAACAAAGCTGTCTGACCAGCGGTTATGAAGAAGATTTTTTACCAAAAACACCTTTTTTGGCATTAATTTGCCTATTTTCAACAATATCAAAAAATTAAAAAAAACTTTCTCAAAATCATATTTTTCATCTACACAACAAATATCAAATCAGTAAGTACTGCGGTTCTCAAGATATTTGAGTGGACGGACGCCTCACAAACGGACATACATACATACATACATACATACATACATACATACATACAGACTGACGACGGACGCCGGACGGATACCCATCCCAATAGCTTCTATAGACTATAGTCTATAGTAGCTAAAAAATTAGCAGTCCTCTATACAGTTACCCATGCCCTTTAACCTAAGCAAAAAACCTAAATATGGGTCATGACTTGGTAGACATTACAGGGACTGACTTTAAAGGGACAAAGTCAGCCATTTTTCATGAATTTTGTTTGATACGAAATACTACTCATATTGTTCGACACGTTGAAAGATACTGAATGAATGAGTGACCATGCATATATTCGACCCCGGTTTTAGACAATTTAAATGAAACCATGCGAAAATAAATTAATGGTCATGACCATTAATTCATTCTCGCCATGATTTCATGTTTCGTGTCTAAAACCGGGGTTGAATATATGCATGGTCATTGATTCTTTCAGTATCTTGCAACATGTCAAACAATATGAGTAGTATTTCGTATCAAACAAAATTCATGAAAAATGGCCGACTTTGTCCTTTAATCAGTAAATAATCTACCTGTAAATTTCATACGCCACCTAAGCTTATATTCAAATCCCCTGAAAATCACAGCAAAATTCAAGAATAGGCTTCCCACTCATCACATCACAAGACACATGACAATTGCTACAGATTCCAAATTTTTAATTTACAATTTTACTTACATTGTTTGTTAAATACAGTTTAAAAGCTACAATTGTAACAAAATAAACAAAATCAAAAAAATACCACCCTGGCACCCATCTTACAGTAAACACTAGTGTACAAGGGGTACATACACCCCTGCCAAAGATTTCAAAAAATGGTAAAAATTCAAGTCTCAAAAATTGCCTTTGCATCATAAACACATCTCTCACGCTGCTTGAGAAGTTTCCATGACATCTGCGCTTTCACAATATCCTTCTTAAGAAACAAAATTCCACATTGCATTTGACAGTGTCTAGCAATTTTCAATTTGAAATATTTATAAATTTTTGATACTCCGTGATAATATGTTGACAGTTTCATTGCCCTTGTTATGGTGGAAGTACTTCGAGTGTTTGTTTGGGGAAAAAACATATTCAAAGATTGAGACTTTCACTTTATAAGGTGCGTACACAAGAAGACCTGTACACAACTGAAAGCTTTTACATACGTACACATCAAATTGGCAGTAAATACTCCTTACAACTTCTGAACGATGCAAAATAGACTATTTGGACAAACAGTACACTGTAGAACTTTAAACAACTATTCTGTACTTTTTATTGGAAAAATAGCTATGTTAATTAAAATATACACTTGATTAACAAAGTCACAAAAATGCTCATTTATTCTTGTAAGATATCCTATAAAAAATTTCACGCTGTAAATAAACCACGAGTTCAATTATCAATATTGAACATGAGACTACCACGTAGACAGTTATTCTCTAATTATTTCTGTCATAAGTATTCAGCTTTCCATGCTTCAGGTTGCTGTTTAACTTGTACATTTCCTTAAACATTTGTAAAATGTCCCTTTAACCCTTTGAGCACAAAAGTCAACTTTGGTCAAATTTACAAAATGTACCCCTGTCAAATTTTTTCAGATATTTGCCAAAATTTTGATGAAAACCTGTAGCCAATATAATTTGATGTCCATTTGGTCCAAAATAATAAAAAAAATTATAGAAAAATTCACAAAAATTGTTAAAATGTTGAACTAAAATTTTGGTGGGAAAAATTACAGCACTCAACGGGTTAAGATCAGGGGGATGGCCAAAAGATTGTCCACAACCACTTATTGACGTTGCTGGCCTTGATACAGCAGACAACTTCCCTGTGGCATGAAAAAGTTCTACAAGGACAAGTATAACAATCATTTTGCTGATTGATGAAAATACTGAATGAATCTGGAACAGGCATGGGACATCTATCCTGATATAAAATTTCTTAACCTTGGACAGGGCAGGAGGCTATGTAAGTTAAAAGGGACGCTTAAGATAGAATTTTGCCTCAGGGTCAGATATTTATACTCTGAAATTTTTACAATACTGTTTTGGTCTTCAGCTTGTTTTGGGTCATTTTGAAGCATTTGGAGTAAGTAAAGTTTTTATCGGCTTCATTTTCATGAAATTTAAAACTTTAATTTCATCCCATAGTGTTAACTCAGGGACGACAGCCATTTTGACTCTCAAGTCAAAGTAAATATTTATTGATTTGTTTCTCTTGTACCAAAGTTTGCATGATGACCCCTGATTTTTAGTCTTGATTTTGAATGCCAGTCAATGCTGAGGTGCCAACTACCTTATTTTGTTTGAGAATATCATCTGCTTTAGGTTACTGGTGTCAATTTGAAGACTCTTACATACGCTGAGATCCAAATTTTGTTGAATTAACCCTCTCATCACCATGGTTTGGCCCAAAGCCATTGTTATCAACGGTGATTGTGGACCTGGTTATGGGAAGTTGGGGGTGAACAGGTGAAATACTCTTTTGTCAATTTCTCATGTTCCTCTGCATAGAGATAGTTTACACATCCAATAATACTTTGAGCATGGCAGTTGGGGTAAGGTGATGGCCATGGATTGGGGAGGAGTTATGGAACTATACCATTTTTCAGTATGTAACAATGAATGCGTAGACTGTGAACTAAAAGCTATCACAGAATATATGGAAAAAGATACAAATTTTGATCATAGCTAGCTTGATAAAACAATCTAGGCAGGTTTCCCTGCTCATATCACAATGTTCATCTCAAACTATGCCTTATAAAGTTTTTGAAGACATTAATAAGTTATGCTAAGGCTTATAGTTATACACATTCATGTTCTTTGCACCATCCAGTTTTTCAAGCACAAAAGCAATTACTAACTTTCCCAAAATGGCAACATTGGAAAGTGGATATTTCAATGTGTTGAAAAAGCCATACCAGTTTTTTCAAAAAGGATGACAACAAAAATATTTTGATGATAAACTTTAAAGAAAAATTTCTTATATATGAACACTGTACACAAATATATATTAATCTACACTACACTACACTTCATGTATGTCCTGGCACAATAAATTGATTAAATTAAAATCTACCACATACTTTCAATCAACAAAAGAGTAAATGGAAAACACTTTATTAGCACCATTTGTACAGTTGCGAATAAAGTAGTTTCATACTTACATAATAACATAACTTAGAAATTAAAATTGCATAGTCTAAACATCAACAAAACATACATCTCCATCATTAAATTAAATTTATAATGTTTTGCGGACTGGGCGGTTTTTCGTGTCCTTTCCACACTTTTAGGGAACTGCACCAGAAAGGGTGCTTTAGCTTGTTCCTGATACTGCTTGGGCCCTATAGCACACATTTCTTGAGCAGACCCCTTCAAATACAGCACATATAGGTTTTTTAAGCTCCATCTGACTTTAAAACTGGTCAGGGAGACAATAGTTTCATCTCTATTTTCTTCTCCATCAGTTTATTTCCACTTGCATTACTTGTGATGGCTGGAATGCAATAAATACTTTCCAAGGATTATATTTGGGTTGCCCACAGTATTTTGATCCTCTTCCTGTAGACATCTTGCAAATAGTCCATTGTGTGTCCATGGCATCTCTCCAGTTGCAGTGAACATACATTGTGGTGTCAAACAGTTTATTCCCACAGAATGTCTAGTCAGATCTTGACATCGATCCCAATGGAATCTCTAGATCCCCAATGTAATTGATGAGACCAGCAGAGGTGCCAAAACAGAAGGATTTCACATGTCACCTCTTGAGGGCACAATGTCTGCAGCTTTTGTCCTATTGAGCATATTCGTTACTCTGTCGCTCATCTTTTAAAGGGGGAAGGGGGAACATTTCTCATTGGTGGCTTGACAGAAGTGTAATCATTCTCATAAAAAATGGTTAATGCTACATCTTGATGCAGTTAAAAACACCAAGACTATTTCATCTTTGCAAACCAGGTTTTCTTCTAATGAACATCGATACAGGCCATTCATATGACCAAAACAATACTGACATAATTGCAATAAATAACAGCAACGTATGTTGACTTAAAAACATAGGGCCAAAGTCCCTGAAGCTACTATAGACATGGATACAAAATTAAGTATTTCCTGACTGTATGAAATTATCTCACTCAGGTCATCCTAGGGACATGTAAACCAAATATTAAAGCTGTCTGACCAGCGGTTTTGAAAAAACAAGCGACTCAACAGTTGACAGAGCTCTGCTGTGTTATGTAGAGAATAACCTTTTGTGACACATGTATTGATGAAGAAGGTGGATATCTTTGATAGCTCATTTCAGGATGGCCTGACCAAAAATGGAAAAAAATTCCGTAAAAATACAGATTTGCATATTTCATCAGACTATATTAGTCTATAATAGCAAATAAACGAGAGTTAATTACATTCTAATTAAAGTAAACAAGACTTGCTTAAATCAAGATTTACGTCATAAAAAAACAGCATATCTGTCAGGTTATAAAGAATCTTGAGCTGGTTATCTTTATTATCAGTATTTTCATCCTATTAACCAAGCACATTTTAACTTTCAAATTAACATTGTAAGTAAGTTCTGTTGAATAAGTTGAGACTGTACGTACTCAGAGAAGCACACTGAAGAGACAAATGTTTGAAACTTAAGAAGTTCAAGGTCATCAAAAGCATTATAAGGAATCATGTTACACTTTCATTACACTGTTTACACAGATTGCATAATTGCTATAAATAGCACATGAGGAATCTTACAGCCCAGCTTTACCATAAAAACCCTATCACTTTGACCACTCTTTTAATTGACCACTCTATTTTTTTCCTCAAAAAGTAATCTTATTTTATCCTTACCAAGTCAACCATAAATGGAAATTAGAACTTTCTCTATCTCTATTTATTTGACCACCCTATCATGACAAACTATTATGAGCAATTTCTTTTAGATAACATAAATGGTGGTTCAGAATATATCAAAGTTGGGATTCAGGAAAGTTGCCTTTACATGTTTTAATCCTCAATTCACTATGAACTGTCAAACAAAGTTGAACTTTCTGATAATTCCACACTAAAATTATTTTGGCTTTGATGATTTCCTAATTAATTCAATTATTTAAAATCATATTAATTATTTTTTTCTGGGTGAATTGATAGGGTTTATACAGTACAAGAATTACATACAATGTAAGTCAAACTTTGACCAAAAATGACAAAAAAATTCCTTAAAAATACACATTTGCATATTTCATCACAATTTGAACAAATCTAAATTGGGTTACCCCTAAAGACCTGTATACCGAATAACAAAGCTGTCTGACCAGCGGTTATGAACAAGAAGATTTTTCACCAAAAACGCCTTTTTTGGCATTAATTTGCCTATTTTCAACAATATCAAAAAATAAAAAAAAATAGTTTCTCAAAATCATATTTTTCATCTACACAACAAATATCAAATCAGTAAGTACTGCGGTTCTCAAGATATTTGAGTGGACGGACGCCTCACAAACGGACATACATACATACATACATACATACATACAGACTGACGCCGGACGCCGGACGGATACCCATCCCAATAGCTTCTATAGTAGCTAAAAACCCAAGCATTGAAAATCATGCATTTTAAACTTGCTTTTCAACAATATTGAGTATTGTACATGCAAAAGTTACAGCACTGAATACTTAATTCTCTATTGACCATAAGAATTTTATTTACATGTATGTCACTTCTAGGTGATAGCTTACACCAGAACTTGTACATTGTCTTATTGCGTAAAGCTGACACACAACAATAATTCAGTAAACACATATAACTTGTTATGTCTGCATGCTAGTAACTTTTGTAATTTCAAACATGATTGACGGCAAACCTTTTTTTTCTTCTATGACAATTTTCTCTCTTTGTTAATAAATATGCACACAATTTGCTTTGGTCCTCTGATTTCAGTGATGGCTCAATAAAATATCCCTATGATATTTGCACCCCTATAATAACAGTTCCTGTTGATGGATCTTAAATGTTTTCCCACGTTGCAGTCACACAAATTACCTAGTTAGCAGGGGGCATGTTGTTATAGGATTTTTCACCCTTTCACCACCATGGTTTAGTCCTAAGCCCATTGCTATCAATGGTGATCGCGGACCTGTTTACTGGGAATCGGGGGTGAACAGGTTACATCACGTATAATACTGCCAACAGCTTTGTAAATCTGCAGTTATAAAAGTAGGAATAATTACAAAGCTTAATATACAATTTAATCTCTACAAATAAAAAGATTTTATAGTCTCTGTTTTTTGTTCTAACTTGTCCAGTCATCATCTTTTGCCCATAGAGCAGGATTTACAGCACTTCTGACCGTAGAATTTGTTATTGCATACATTGTACTGAGGTACTAGATGGCACCAATCAAACTGGTCTGTGCAGCCTGGATCTGTGAAAAGAAATTTACAGTCAATTACAAAGATGAAATTACAACACATGTTGATCTGGGTGTACTATTGCTCGGCAACATAAAACAGGTTGGTCTAGCCGAACACTTTGCATCAGTCACTTAACCCCTTGAGCGCCGAAGTCAATTTTTGTCACCTTCACAAAATATAGCCCTGTCAATTTTTTTCAGATTTTGGCCAAAATTTTGATAAAGAACTGTAGGCAATGAAATGTGATGTCCGTTTGGTCCAAAATTATCAAAAAAATGCAGAAAGATTCACAGAAATTGGTAAAATATTGCACTAAAATTTTTTAGTGGGAAATATTGCAGCACTTAAAGGGTTAAATGTGGGCTTTACCTTGGTGTACCGTTCCTTTCAGATTCCGACGAGCAGTTTTTAATCCCATGCAGTAAACATGATTAGGTTTTGAACAACAGAACCCCACTATGGCAGAAATTTGTGATTGTAATCTTAGTTTAAACTTGACCTGTTGACAAAGGCAACTATGACAGTGTACACGTATGAAACATTTATGTATTAGTCACTGTCAATTCTTACGCAAAGATGTGCACTAAACCAAGGAAGTTGTTTTTACATCTTCACACTTACCATGACCTGGGCAGGGTTGTGAAGTACAAGCTTGTGAGGTAGAAGGTTTTTCAGCACTATTGCACATGGCCGCTATACTGGCTTGGTTGGTGGACATACAACTGACTTGCCGTGTTTGGATGCCACTGCCACAGGTTGTGGAACACTGCAGGAGAAGCACAATTCATCATCTCTGTTATAAATAACATCAATCGAAAGAGAAGGACTTCAAATCTCTTACTGAAAATTTGCGCAAAATTTTGAGTCTTTTAAAAATGTTGAGGCGCGTACTCCCTTAATGCACTAAATTGTTGTTCCAGTCATACAAGTTTTATCTAATAATTCCTCCCGTCCTACTTACCACTGACCATTCTGATGCAAACCATTTAGTGTCAGTTTGTCCCTCGTTCATACACATGCCTGAATTACATGGCTTTCTAAGAGGCAATGAAGGTTTGTTGACAGAGGAGCATTTCTCATCTGGTAGCTGCCTGTACTGGCCATGGACGTCAAGGTGACTGCACTTGATCTGTCTGGTGCGCTCTCCCAGACCACATGTACTTGAACACTGGTGACAAATTAGAATTACAATGAGTGGAATTATAGGTATATCAAAATTATAAATTGCAATAAGTGAAATTTTTGGATATCCGATTGCTGACCACTGAAATGATGGCAGTAATCACATCAATATGCAAATTTGTGGCTCTTATTCCGCAATGACATTCAAACAATCTCACACAAAGATGTTACTCCCTCATTTGTAGATGAATAGTGATTTCATAGAAGATAAAACATTTTCCACTGATGTGACAGCACTATGGACTATGTTTTTTGTAGTACTCTCTCACCTCACTCCATGCGGATATAAACCACTGGGTCTCAATGGGACACTCTTCCCTGCTGCAAGGGCTGGTAAGAATTGGCTTTGGGGAGTACCTGCAGAAACTCTCCGGCAGTCTCCGATGGCTTCCCTTGGAGTCCACGGAGGTACAGGTGACATTCCTGGTGCGGCCTCCCCTTCCGCATGTAACAGAACACTGGAAGAGAGATGGCACATTTATTTAGGTCAGCTTTTGAATCTACAAATGCAGACACTTTCAAGAAGCTTATCAAAGGTAAATCACGACTAACAGCGAGATTTGAAACGAACCAAACTTTTTGCATCTTTTTTCAGGCAGTGGTACTTTTCAAAATTGGTACTTTTGAAAATTCACTCATTATTGCTGATATGGTGTCCGGTATACATGCATCATGCGAATGGAACCCACTATGTGTTTATTTGACACAATCAACAAAAAGTCTCATCAAAGAAACGTCGTCTCAATTAAAATAAGTAATTATGCTTACAGCAGGTACCCTTGAGATTACAACTAGACACCTGGCACGAAAGTTTACAAGAGAATAAAGTTTCACGTAAATGACCACCACATACACAATACATTAGTCAAACAACAAGACCTCACTAAATGTGACTTTCTGTTTGATGAAAAGATTGGGGCTTCATGCACACAGTGCGTGTATACCAGATACGGTGTTGGCACAAAGTCTAGTGCAATCAGCTGAAAATAGAGAAAGGGTACTGCAATGAAGGGTATTACCTCTGACCATTTCCCAGGAACCCACTTCGGTGGACACTCTTGTGTGTTACATGTTTGCCATTTCTTTGGTTTTTGTGACGGGCAGAAATGTTTCTTGACGCTCTTGTTGTAAGTCTGCGTTCTCTGCTGCATACACTGGACTTTGCGTTTCTGTTTGCCCCCTCCACACACTCGGTTACACTCCTGCCATTCTGCAACCACCCACCTGTGGAAAAATTACAATTATATGAAAAATTGTTCACAGCAAGCCTTAACTCTTTCAGTGGCAAGGTCAGTTTTTGTTGCCTTTATCAAATATACCCCAGTCAGTTTTTTACCAAAATTTTGATAAAAAACTGTAGCCAATGAAATGTGATGTCCATTTGATCCAAAATCATCGAAAAAATTGCAGAAAAATTTATAAAAATTGGTAAAATGTTGCACTAAAATTTTAGTGGGAAAAAATTACAGCAGTCAATGGGTTAAATTGTGGTAGGGGGTTTTCTTCCTGTTACAACGTCTACATTGGAGAACTGTTGAGAACTGTGTCCATTGGGATGGAATTTGTGAAAAAGGGAATGATGTATACAGTGCTTTGTGTAGAACCATAGGCAATAAGGGAAGTAGACATACTGTCTAAATTGCAGAGTTACCAATACTGTCATGCGCAACTATCGTCTAGCAGTAATATCAGTCAATCACAAAGAAATCCACTCTGCAAATGTTGAAATATTGTCTAGGAGGTTGACAAAGCCAAAAGATCCGCACAAACCACGCTCGCAAATGATGCACTCTGGACAGTCGGGTGTATGTGGATGTGTGGTGTTGTTTTGACCTCCTTTAAGACAATTTTTCAACTTTCGCAGAGTTGATTTCTTTGTTACTAACTGATATTACCACTTGTTAACAGAACAGGGTAAATTATCAACTTGATTGAGTGGAAAGAAAACATGTAAGCACGGAACACGGCCACATGGTCCATGATGGAGGTCTATTTACAACTGCACTGTGCAGCATTAGTGTTATGTCGGTGTTTGGCCTAATTCTCTAAATTCATTTCTGCATACCCATGCTTATCTCAGATTATACCAAGACAAAGAACCTTCCTTAAGTTTTGTCAACTATCAGCTGCAACTCAAGATTATTTGTGTAAAACTGATCACTTTGTAAGTCGAGGTTCTTGTCAATCATTTGCCTAAGTAATACGCATACACATCCCTACGGCTTGTAACACTAGAGGGCGTTTGAAAGGTACAACAGTTGCTAGGCCAGCCAGTAACTGCTGCCGAGAAAAGCCAAGCGACTTGGGCCACTCTGGCTGACACTTACAAAGGAAATCATATGAATTTTATGGGTACACTGAATTCATGTGTTGGCAATCAATAGGGGCTCTTTCTGCTGCTTGTGTCCCCAATAGAGACCCTGCTCGTGCCATTATAGAATGCACAGTACCGTCTAAATTGATTTGTCAGCATGGAATTATGTCTCCCTATTTTTTACTAAGTGTTATGACCTTCATGATGGTTATCAAATGAATTTTTTTAATAGTGTACACGCAAACCTGTTAACTGTGTGTACTTATGACAATGAAAGTATTCTTGTGTCAGTGGGGAAAAACATAAGTTTCTATGTTTCTCAGGATCACTGGAAACTTAGTTTGAAATGGTATTGGTCACTGGAATGTGAAAATAAATAGTTATATACACACATTTTACTTCCTCTCAATTGAGCAAATGTGCCATACCATTTGGGTTTCAGAATGACAGACATTTCACAAAAAATCTTCATGACAGTTTTCAGCTGGCATGATTACCTTGCAGGGCATGGCTCTTTATTGCACGGGTATTTGCCACTCTTTGGTTTGCTATCTTCGTCACAAAATGAGTCATCTACCTGTACCTCCTGGTTTCTCCAACATTGAGCTACCGTCGTCATCTCACCTATGGGTAAGAACACGGGCATTGTATTATCATCTCTCAGCAAAACAATCAATAATAGTCCGTGGGCTGGAGGGGCCCACCGTGCACCCCCCCCACATCCCTACTTCTTGGGTATTTTTTTGTTCTTTAGGACCTGCTGAACAAGAAAAAAGATGTTAACATTGGATATTTTGGGATGCACTACCTATCTGGGCTGGTTTTTGACTTGCATGTACCGCAAAAAATGGCGAAAAATGGGTAGGGGTAAGGGGTACTATATCCTCCCCTACATTGAGTAAACTAGCATGAAATAGCACAAACTATACATTTTTGGAAAGCTGAGATTCTGCTCTTTATGAGAAACACCAACTTTAGCAAAATTAATTTGTGTACATAGAATAGGACGACTTTAAAATGAATTTTTTTGACAATTTGAAATTTTTACCCAAAATACCATGTAACAATTGTGATTTACTTGTTATTAAGCAAAATTTTGACAGCTTTTTGTGTTTGAATTATTTATTCCCACATATTAAACAAGAAAAAAAGTGTTAACATTAGATATTTAACTATACACTACTTCTCTTGAGTCATTTTGAATTGCGTGTTTGAATTGCGTGTATCGTAGGTGGGGTGTGCAAAAGCTAGGTGGTAGGGGTACAACATTTTCCTTGATGAAGTAAACTGGCTTGAAATGCCATATACCTTATAGTTTTAGAAAGCTTAGATACTGGTCTTTCTAAAATGCATAAAGTTTTAGTGAAAAAATATGACGTCATAGAATTGGATAACTTTAAATCGATTTTTTCTGGTAATTCAGTATTTTTAACGGGAAGAAAATACGATAACTATTGTTTCCTCCTTATGAAGCAAATCAAACACATTTATGGATGTTATTTACTAATTGCAATGTGCTGAAGAAGAAAATAAATGTAAAAATTGGGTATTTACCATGCATTATTGTCTCTAGTCACTAAAATAGCAAGTTTTGCTACATTGGTATATCGTGAATGGGCATTTTATTGTTATGCAATGAACTAATGCACAGCCTTAAAAAGAAGACTCGAAAACGTGCACACATAGTCACATTGCCATTTTCTCCTTCAAGTAAATAGATTATTGACGACTGTCTATTGTTATAATTTAATTTTTAAATATTATTCTTTAAAATAATTTTGTTTAAGGCGTATTTGGAAAATTGTCTATGCCTCCTTGTCTTACTTTATATACAGCAAGCATTACTAACAATCTATTAGGTCGAGCCTAGAGGGGCGTCTACGTGCACCTCCCCCCCTCACCCCACAGGATAACAAACCTGTAATTTTCAGAAGCCTTGGATCCCTAGAATAAGAAATGGGATTTTAAAAGACAAAATATAGGGACTCAATAGCTGTTACGGTCATGTTTTGAAGGGTACCACAAAATCACGATTTTGTGACCCACGTGGATTTTTGTCGAACCTGTCTTCTTGTACGTGATCTGCTGAGCTTTCTGTTTAACATGACCTAGGTTATGGGGTATCATTAGAAAGATGATTTATTCTTCTTGAAAATGGTATATAGCAATATGCAATATCTTCTATAGTTTTCATGAAATAGGGCCATAATTTACCCCATACCCCAAAGTTTTATGTCACAAATTACTGTCAAAACTAATCTAAATTCCACCAATTATTTACCTATACATAATACAAAAGGCAATACTGTGTATTAACTTTGTGTTATTTGCTACAGGTACATGTTAGAAACTTGGAATAAACTTTTAACAGAAAAATATTGGGATCCTGTAGCTGTAACAGTCATATTTTGAAGGGTACCGAAAAATCACAGTATTACTGACTTGCATTCGTTTTTGTTAAACCTGTCTTCTTGTAAGTCTTCTGCTGAGCTTATTTTGAACATAACGAGGCCAATGGGGTACCATTAGAAAGTTAATTTACTCTTCTTTAAAATGATATGTTGCAATATGCAATATCTTCTATAGTTTTCATGAAATAAGATCAAAACTTACCCCATACTCCAACGTTTTATGTCGCAAATTACCATCAAAACTAATCTCAAATTCTACCAATTATTTTCCTAGACACATTACAAAAGGCAGTTCTTTGTATAAAATATATTTTATTTGGTACAGGGACATGTCAAAAATATGAGTTAGACTTTTAAGAGTCAAAATATTGGTATTGAATGACTGTTACTGGCATGTTTTGAAGGGTACCGTAAAGTCAGAATATTACCGACTCGCACATATTTTTGTTAAATGTGTCGTCTTGTAAGTTTTCTGCTGAGCTTACTTTTTACCATAGTCTAGATTATGGGCTGCCATTGGAAAGACAATTTATTTGGCTTTAAAATGACATATTGTAATATGCAATATCTTCTATAGTTTTCATGAAATAGGACCAAACCTTACCCCATACCCCAAAGTTTTATGTTGTATATTACTGTCAAAACTAGCATTTAATTTCGATAAATTTTATAAAAAAGACAAACTTTGTATGAAACCTATTTTATTTGTTACAGAGATATTTCAAACAATGAAAGATACCATTAACAGGATAATTATTGTGATTTAATAGCTGTTAGCATCATAGTTTGAAGAATAGCAGGATATATGTTGCTGAAACCCGTGAAATTTTATTAAACAAGTTTCCATGAAATTTAGCTGCCAACCTTTATTTTAACCGTAACGCAGATTATAGGGTATCATTACAAAGCTTTTATCACTCTTTATTTTAGCATATGATAAAGTGCATTATCATCTGAAGTTGTAATGAAATGGCAAAAAACTTACCCCAGCCCTTAGTTTTATTTGCAAACTACATCTGTTCGAAAACTTTGAAGTTTGCGAATTTGGGATATGGGGTAAGTCTGGTCCTATTTCATGAAAACTATAAGATATTTCATATTACAATATGTCACTTTAAGGCAAAATAAATTTTCTTTCCAACGATAGCCTATAAGATAGGTTAGAGTAAAAAGCAAGCTCAGCAGATGACTTACAAGATGACACATTTAACAAAAACACATACGAGTGGGCAAGACTGAGACTTTACAGTACCCTTCAAAACATGACAGCAACAACCATTCATTCCCAATATTTTGTCTGTTAAAAGTCTATCTAATATTTGTAACATGTCTCTGTAGCAAATAAAACAGATTTCATACAAATCATTGCCTTTTGTAGTATGTCTAGGTAAAAGTTTGGTAGAATTTGAGATTAGTAGTGATAGTAATTTGCAATATAAACTTAGGGGTGTTGGGTAAGTTTTGGTCTTATTTCCTGAATACTTAAGAAGATATTATATATTACAATATGTCATATCAAAGAAGAAAAAATTACCTTTCTAACGATACCTCAATGGCCGGGTTATGTTAAAAATAGGCTCAGCAGATGACTTATAATAAGACAGCTTTAACCAAACGTATGCGAGTTGGCAATACTGTGAGTTTGTGGTAGCCTTCAAAATATGACTGTTACAGCTACAGCATCACAATATTTTTTCTGTTAAAAGTTCGTTTCAAGTTTCTAACATGAACCTAAAGCAAATATACTAAATTTAATACAAATCATTGCCCTTTATATTATGTCCCGGTCAATTTTTGTCAGAATTTGAGATTAGTTTTGACGGTAATTTGGAATATAAAACTTTGGGGTATGGGGTAAGTTGTGGTCCTATTTCATGATAACTATAAAAGATATTGCATATTGCAATACATTATTTTAAAGAAGAGTAAATTACCTTTCTAATGATGCCCAACTTATTATATTATGTTAAAAAGTAAGCTCAGTAGAAGACTTACAAGAAGACAAGTTTAACAAAAATGTATGCGAGTTGGCAGTACTGTGATTTTGCAGTACCATTCAAAATATGACTGTTACAGCTAGAGCATCTGGATATTTTTCTGTTAAAAGTTTATTTCAAGTTACTAACATTTACCTGTATCAAATAAAACAAATTTGATACAAAGCATTGCCCTTTGTATAATGTCTAGGTAAACAATTGGTAGAATTTAAGATTAGTTTTGACAGTAATTTGTGACATAAAACTTTGGGGTATGGGGTAAGGTTTGGTCCTATTTCATAAAAACTATAGAAGATATTGCATATTACAATATGTCATTTTAAAGCCAAATAAATTGTCTTTCCAATGGCAGCCCATAATCTAGACTATGGTAAAAAGTAAGCTCAGCAGAAAACTTACAAGACGACACATTTAACAAAAATATGTGCGAGTCGGTAATATTCTGACTTTACGGTACCCTTCAAAACATGCCAGTAACAGTCATTCAATACCAATATTTTGACTCTTAAAAGTCTAACTCATATTTTTGACATGTCCCTGTACCAAATAAAATATATTTTATACAAAGAACTGCCTTTTGTAATGTGTCTAGGAAAATAATTGGTAGAATTTGAGATTAGTTTTGATGGTAATTTGCGACATAAAACGTTGGAGTATGGGGTAAGTTTTGATCTTATTTCATGAAAACTATAGAAAATATTGCATATTGCAACATATCATTTTAAAGAAGAGTAAATTAACTTTCTAATGGTACCCCATTGGCCTCGTTATGTTCAAAATAAGCTCAGCAGAAGACTTACAAGAAGACAGGTTTAACAAAAACGAATGCAAGTCAGTAATACTGTGATTTTTCGGTACCCTTCAAAATATGACTGTTACAGCTACAGGATCCCAATATTTTTTCTGTTAAAAGTTTATTCCAAGTTTCTAACATGTACCTGTAGCAAATAACACAAAGTTAATACACAGTATTGCCTTTTGTATTATGTATAGGTAAATAATTGGTGGAATTTAGATTAGTTTTGACAGTAATTTGTGACATAAAACTTTGGGGTATGGGGTAAATTATGGCCCTATTTCATGAAAACTATAGAAGATATTGCATATTGCTATATACCATTTTCAAGAAGAATAAATCATCTTTCTAATGATACCCCATAACCTAGGTCATGTTAAACAGAAAGCTCAGCAGATCACGTACAAGAAGACAGGTTCGACAAAAATCCACGTGGGTCACAAAATCGTGATTTTGTGGTACCCTTCAAAACATGACCGTAACAGCTATTGAGTCCCTATATTTTGTCTTTTAAAATCCCATTTCTTATTCTAGGGATCCCAAGGCTTCTGAAAATTACAGGTTTGTTATCCTGTGGGGTGAGGGGGGGAGGTGCACGTAGACGCCCCTCTAGGCTCGACCTAATAGATTGTTAGTAATGCTTGCTGTATATAAAGTAAGACAAGGAGGCATAGACAATTTTCCAAATACGCCTTAAACAAAATTATTTTAAAGAATAATATTTAAAAATTAAATTATAACAATAGACAGTCGTCAATAATCTATTTACTTGAAGGAGAAAATGGCAATGTGACTATGTGTGCACGTTTTCGAGTCTTCTTTTTAAGGCTGTGCATTAGTTCATTGCATAACAATAAAATGCCCATTCACGATATACCAATGTAGCAAAACTTGCTATTTTAGTGACTAGAGACAATAATGCATGGTAAATACCCAATTTTTACATTTATTTCTTCTTCAGCACATTGCAATTAGTAAATAACATCCATAAATGTGTTTGATTTGCTTCATAAGGAGGAAACAATAGTTATCGTATTTTCTTCCGTTAAAAATACTGAATTACCAGAAAAAATCGATTTAAAGTTATCCAATTCTATGACGTCATATTTTTTCACTAAAACTTTATGCATTTTAGAAAGACCAGTATCTAAGCTTTCTAAAACTATAAGGTATATGGCATTTCAAGCCAGTTTACTTCATCAAGGAAAGAATGTTGTACCCCTACCCCTAGCTTTTGCACACCCCATACAGATACACGCAATTCAAAATGACTCCAGAGAAGTAGTGTATAGTTAAATATCTAATGTTAACACTTTTTTCTTGTTTAATATGTGGGAATAAATAATTCAAACACAAAAAGCTGTCAAAATTTTGCTTAATAACAAGTAAATCACAATTGTTACATGGTATTTTGGGTAAAAAATTTCAAAATTGTCAAAAAAATTCATTTTAAAGTCGTCCTATTCTATGTACACAAATTAATTTTGCTAAAGTTGGTGTTTCTCATAAAGAGCAGAATCTCAGCTTTCCAAAAATGTATAGTTTGTGCTATTTCATGCTAGTTTACTCAATGTAGGGGAGGATATAGTACCCCTTACCCCTACCCATTTTTCGCCATTTTTTGCGGTACATGCAAGTCAAAAACCAGCCCAGATAGGTAGTGCATCCCAAAATATCCAATGTTAACATCTTTTTTCTTGTTCAGCAGGTCCTAAAGAACAAAAAAATACCCAAGAAGTAGGGATGTGGGGGGGGTGCACGGTGGGCCCCTCCAGCCCACGGACTATAAGTACCAGTAAAAAAAATGCGAAATTAGGACAGGAAGAATAATTAAATTAATCCTCAACTTCAACTTTAGCCACATTAGAAATTTTATGAAATTGCGGCAAATATATACTTCTGCATTGCAATTATTTTAGTGCTGTCGTAGAAATGTTAGACCTAACCTTGAGGATGTTTAAAAGACAATACTGCAATTGTTTTAATTTTGGGACATTTTTTTTTTGCATATTTTTAATTTTTTTTTGCTTTCTTCCGGACGCAAGAGGAAAGGCTCAGAATTTGTTCTATTATTGTGGACAGTTCGTAAACTTTAGACTCGGGTCATCAGTAACAATGTAACAAGACTGAAATTTTGCAGGCTCGTAAAAAAATATTAAAAGAATTTGCTCCCCGGCTCTGTAGCTCAACTAGTATCCTGCATGACAATTAAGGTTTCTGTATTTTAGAGATAATTTACATCAAATATATCTCATTAGTGACAAAAAAGTGTAAAACGGACATAGAGAGGAGCCATCTAATTTCACTGAATGTTAGATGTACACATACCTCCAGCACAGGTTGCAGAGCATTCTGACATAATGGCTGTCCATGTGTAGTTGTGTACTGGCACTGGGGTTGACGTAGTGTTGGGTTTGGGTGTTGTGTACAGATACTGAATTCCAGGGTTTATTCCTTGCAACAGCAGCTGTGAACAGTAGAATGTGGACATTCTCTTACTCACCATTCATGACTCAATATTACCGCGATTTCTTTGGAGGTGTTTTTGAACTATTTGCAAGTATCTTATTCCTTCCTTTACCCCTTTCACCACCATGGTTTGGCCCTAACACATTGTATCAATGGTAATTGTGGACCTGTTTACTTGGGACTAGGGTGGTAAGGTTACATGGACATTTATTTGTCTGCTGAGAGTTTACAAAAACATCATTGTTTCACCAACAAAGGGTTATGAGTAGGAAGGAACAGGGTAGAATGCATAGTTATGAGTAGGAAGGAACATGGTAGAATGCATAGTTAGGAGTAGGAAGGAACAGGGTAGAACGCATAGTAATGAGTAGGAAGGAACAGGGTAGAATGCATAGTTATGAGTAGGAAGGAACAGGGTAGAATGCATAGTTATGAGTAGGAAGGAACAGGGTAGAACGCATAGTTATGAGTAGGAAGGAACAGGGTAGAACGCATAGTAATGAGTAGGAAGGAACAGGGTAGAACACATAGTTATGAGTAGGAAGGAACAGGGTAGAATGCATAGTTATGAGTAGGAAGGAACAGGGTAGAATGCATAGTTATGAGTAGGAAGGAACAGGGTAGAATGCATAGTTATGAGTAGGAAGGAACAGGGTAGAACGCATAGTTATGAGTAGGAAGGAACAGGGTAGAACGCATAGTAATGAGTAGGAAGGAACAGGGTAGGATGCACCTTGCAGAGAGGTATATAGACTCTTAAACTTTTACAATACATGTTTGGTCTACCACTTCTAGGGGTTCATTTTGAAGCTCATTGAGTGAGGTAGTTTTCACAGGTTTATTTTTGTGAAAACCAAAAATTTTATTTTTCTCTGCCCCAAATTACACATTTTGTTATACCATATCAGAAGATAGTGAGTCCTAAAAGATGTGCCCCTCAAGCTAATGTGGATGCAAGATACCAGAGTCTGTTCTTTGCCTCATAGTGAATTTCAAACATAAAGTGAATTGGAATGGGGATGACAAAAAAATTCTGCAAATGTCTTTGAGACTTTGAAAGTTTGTTGTTTCTCCTTACCTCTATGACAAGTTGTTCATTGGTAGGACCAGCTGCCGTTAGTGCCTCTGGCCTATTATACTCTCTGCTGTACATGAAAGTGGTTCCCGCGACCTTAAATTCCCCTGGCCAGTCCACCGTCCAGTCACCCGTCAGGTAATACTTGTAATCTTGATTTCTGATCGCCAGGTAACTCGATGAAATATTCATTTCTTCCACAATGATATTCCTGGCTCCTTCAGGCACAGTGACAACTTGGTAGTAGTCTGAAAATGGGCAGGTGAAGAACGAAATGATATAGATCTATGAGAGTTGGATATTTTGTCATGCACGGCTAGAATCTCACAATGTGTGTCACAAGATTACAGTACTGAATCAAAATGGTACTGTAAGCATGATATTTAAATGTTCGTTTACATATTGTATAAATAATTTGCATATATTGGAAAATTTGAGTGTACTGTAGAGTTATGTTTCGATAGTCACTTAGATTGTTGCAGGGCTAAGCAAAAGAGGAAATTTAGCCTCAATATCTAAACCTGCAATTATTGTAAAAGGTTTGTATGAACATTACTCAAACACTGATATAGCAAAGTGTGTTAGAAGCGTATAGAAATTTTAGATAATAAAGCGATTAAATAAAAGTACAAATTGTGGAGAATTGACTGCAATTTGCTCTCTTTTACGACATATGGTAAGATTCTACATTGAAATCTATTTACCTTAAAACCAGTAATGGTCAGTACATTGTCTATTTGATGAACTATTCCTACTAAAATTGGTAATACTTCTGCATATTCAGCGTTTCACGCATCATTGTTCTACGACTATCATTCCATCTGCCTTAGAAATCACTGAGATCACTTAAATTGTCAACGATTAAAGGTATACTGTCACCTGTCCCAATTTTGCCACAGTTACCATGGAAAGAGAAAATCTAACCAATCACAGATTTTAAGCGGGTGGCCACTTTTAAAAACAGCACCCTCGCATGGGCATTTTGAATACCAAGGAATGCCCCTTTGACCATATATGGGCATATTTAGATAACAAGTGACTGTATACCTTTAATGTGTGGATCACGTTAATGTGATGAGAGAAATGCCAAGTGAAGTACGGTCCTTACCATTGTGTGGTGGCTGATGGGTAAACGCGCCCACCACAAAGTCACAGGTTGAATTGTCACCATTGCAGACACCACAACTGTCAACTTGAGCCGAGGAGCCCAGCACATGGTCACATCCAACGGGCTGTGAAAGGTAAACCACATACATTTTTTTAAGAGATAGGCAAGGTACACATGAACAACCTAGAGTTTGAGAAAGGGAGGTATAAAGCCATGCTGTTACATGTCACTCAAGTCTGCTGTATGACTTCCATTACAAACCCGGTAACATCAAAAATAATATCAGCATTTTGAAAAAAAGTAAATTTATGGAAAATGGAAAGATTTGAAATTTTTAATATCTCATTTAAATTGACACAAGATCAGTACTCTCCATTTACTGACAGTGCATTTCAAACTTATGCAAATGTGACTGCAGGTCTGAAAACGTTTTAATGTAAAATTTGAAAAGCTGAAGGTGTTGGCTCTATTCATGTGATCACAATAATAGTGTTTACAATAAGTACAAAACTGCAACACATTGGTTGGTGTACTTCCTAAGGAACAGAAAAAACTCTAAAGTGGTAAAAGGTAATTTGTGGAACAAGAGTTATCTTCATTAGCTAGCTCCAGCTGATGACTATTTGTATATACCGTACTCGTCCGAGTATAAGCCCCCGGTTTGGCAACACTAAACAGCCGTAAAACTAGGGGAGGGGCTTATACTCGAGCAACCCCATGTTATCTGCTGTGGACGCTTAATTTATGCTAATTTTATGCACGATTTTTTTCAACACCACTCGATCATTCTATCGTTTTCAAAATCGACTTACACATCCAAGGAAATTGATTTTACAATCTCTGAATACAGAAGTGACATTTTGGTGAAATTTCAGCGTCGAAAAAAAACCCAAACTTGAAACAAAGACGTCATGTATGCTGCTGATCAACAGTAATGTGAACAGGCATGCATTGTCTACACAGAACGGCACCTCAATATTCCGGTATCAAACTGTCTACATCTTGTGAAAACAACAACACTAAGCAGTGAAAATTGTAATAGTTACCAGGAAAAGTCTTCACAAATGAAAGGATAATTGCTTCAAACAAAAGAAACGGCTTGTTTAGAGAATGAAAACATCGTGGCCGTGAATGAAAATAAACAATGGCTGACGTGAGTGAGACTATTCTATTTAGGAGACGGGGGTGAACAGGGTCAAAGAATCAAGATAGTAGTGGGAAAACGTGTCATTTTCCTTACGATGCTGTCAAGGAAACTCCAGTTTCCCATTGTTTTAACATCTTTTAATAGTTTCTTTATTATCTAAAAGTAATTTTACCAAGTTAAATGACTAAATATACTCTCCTAACCTTTCTGTATTTGAGTTACACTAGGGTAGGGGCTTATACACGGATGTAATGAATTTTCTAAAATCCTCTGAAATCAGTAGGGGGGCTTATACACGAGCAGGGGCTTATACTCGGACGAGTACGGTACATCTATGGATTTTTACCTGACATTTTCCAGCCACACACACGTCAAATGAGTCTTCCCTACATGGTGTACCATCAGTCACCTTGCTGGACATTGCAAAGAAGAAATCAAAATCCTCAGCAATGCAGTACAGCTTACACAATTCCTCCCCTGCAGAAAAAAAAATCCATATTGAAGGTTAGATGACACTGTCGCAGAAGAGAATGAAAGTGAGATTTGAACAGAATAAGTTGTTTCATGATACACAAATCCCTTGCAAATTAAGTCTGCACAACGGTTTGTTCTGGTGTGCCTCTTTGAAGACAGAAAGACAACATGTGTGGCGACAACATTGTCTGAGACTTCAAATTACAGAATGTGTTCTGAAACCTGTCTTTGAATGAGTTGAGTGAAATTCCTACAAATCTCTCTCAGTGAATGGTCATGATGCTGACAAGCACATTATTTTTCAATTTCAAAAGTCACCAAAATTATATTTTTTGGAGTTTTGCATTGCTTGCATACTACTTTTTCTCAAATAAAATCAAATTCCACTCATTCCCACCAAATTTCCTTACATCAATATTTTTTTCAGCAGGCTTGTAATAATATTTTTTTCTGTCAGCAACTTTTGCTCTGTAGTACCCCATTTTTGACCACCCCTTCATTAGATATAATGGTTGACCCCTAAGGAGCCAAAGTTTGACCTCCTTCACACTGAAGATGAAACAATTGGCCACAAGGTATCAAAACAATCAATCAAACAGACACATAAACAATATGACACATCAGAGATACACATAGTTATGCCACTTTTCAACCGCTGTGCTCTGAAATGTCTGGACGCATGTTGGGAAGAAACTATTGTTGGTATGGCAAGCTTTGGACAGACACTCACTGTCAACATTTGTGTATGGTTTCCATTTGTAATAGAACCCTCTGAATGGTCTGCTATTGTAGGTAGCACACTGCTGTGATCTGAAATCAACGTCACCTTCTGGACACTCCTGAAAAATTAAAACAACCGCATATTATATCCCAGTATTTAAACTTCTTGTCATTCCGAGATTAATTTTCACTGTCAGAAAAGCTGTTTTGTTTACTCGTATACAATATATGTGATCCCTTGTTCAAAGCAAAAAACACACACAGTAATTTATCTGAACTACTGCCCTCTCTGGCAGCAAACAGTTGATGAAAACATTTCTAGAAGCTATGATAATGTAGTAGAAATGGTACAGTTTACTGGAATTATGAAAACAGATACAACTCAGAGAGCAAATAGAATCAATATGCATACTCTGCAACCGTTTGCCCTTACCTGTATGTTACACATTTGATAATCTCTTGTTTTGCCTTCGCAATACTTTCCACCATACTGGGGCCTGGGATTGTTACAAAACCGTTCCTTGAAGCTAACGCCACCTCCGCACGACCGACTACACTCGCCGTACTCTGAGTATCCAGACCAGCCTCCATCTATGGGTACCGGACCATCCTGGCCATAATCTACGCATATGCCCAGTCTGCACCACTTGTTCACACCGCATGACGTGCCCTCCGCTGCTGGCAGAAATTTGGTTTCACATCGCCTATCGTCTTTGTGACACCAAAGCTCTTTGCAGAGGTTCTATAAGGAAAGAATCAAACTCTGAGTTTTCAAATGCAGCATAACTGAAACTAAGCTTACTGGCTTCTGTGTAATCACTTATCTATAGGGTAAGATATGACCATACATTTGGTTTTGTCTACTTACCTAGGGGGTTAGATATTGAAAATTAGCATAAGAGGACACAAATATACAAAGGAGAGACTAAGTATAGAAGGAGAGGGAGTCTAGAGATATACCTAGAAACAGCTTACATGCAGATACCTTTCCAAAGTCGAATGTGCAAAGCGTAGCACGGGATCCGAATTGCCACTTGCACTGCAAATCAGCATCGTACAGCTCTCCGGGCAACTTCTCTGGGAAGCGATATTCGGCGACACTGTTTGGCTCATTCATCAGACAGAAAGCTTTTGATGTCCTGTGGGGAAATGTAGTCACACACTTGTGAAACTAGTTGCATATGTATTGCTCTCTAGCATTTTCTACAGCTCATTGTTTTCTTTCAAAATTTTACCAATTGGGGAAAGGAACATGCACATGACTGATCTGAAATAAATTGTCACAGTGAAGTACCAGTACATTGCCCTTTATGTACAAACAAATGACCTTAAAAAATAAAATTAGCTGAGACAAACATAACTACGTTTGCAATGATGCTATCAGTAGCTCCGTAACCTTTTCTTTTGTTTGGTGAGGTTTGGTGATATGAGGTTTGCCGGATGATAAGGATGGAAAATTTATATTTCTGTGATCAGTACAGCACAGCAAATGCATGGATTAGAAAAAAAATAAGGCAGAAATTATCTTGCTTGCCAAACTAACAATGTATGATCACTGGTTGCAAAAATGTTATGGTGATAAAGACTTACGTGAGGAAATCTTTGAGGTAGTCTCTACTGCACACTGACCAGGAGAAGATTCCGTTCCTGTCACCAGTCAGTGTCGGTGACATGATGTGACCCTGCGACTTGCTGCAGTCATTGCCTTCTCCATCATGGATCATGCCAAAACTGAGAAGACAATGAACAGAAATTGCACAGCTTTACCAGGAGTGCTACACATGCAGAGAGTTGTTGGAGTGTACACTGTAGTGTAGGTATTACATTACTACCAAAATTTGCTAGCAACATGGTGGTTAGTTTTGCTTTGACAAGCATTCACACGATTATTGATAGAACACAATATGACAATTATTTAGTGTTACAGGACAAGTAAGTGACTTGTTCTGTGTATCAACTATAGTTGACAAATCCAAAGACTTCTACTTGTTCCTGGCCACCATTTGAACATTTCCTGATTATATGGGGGAATGTACCAGCTGGAAACTGTATACCGTTACTGTGATTTGATGCAAAACATGTGTCCAAAGACCATGACACAGTTAATTTGAAGGTACACAAAACTGCAGACCTACTTATGATAACACTTTTTTCACTGTAGGATGTCTATATATTTTTTCAGGGAAAGAAAATATGAAACGTACACAAATAAATGTTATATGTACGTATACCCGTACTACCATTACAACTGTGAGGCACTGCAATTACAAATTCAGAAAACAAATGCCTATGTTCTTTGACAGAAAGTCACAAACATGCTAGTCGCACATCTTTAATGAAACTGTTTTCACCACAATGCTGGTAGCATGGATACAATTATCACAGCAACTTGTCAATCTTATGGCGGCTATTTCTTCTGTTAAGCCTGGATAACTTTCTCATCATGTGGTCTGGTTTGATTGTTGCATTTACGAAACATATTTTGAGGATGAGAAAAGCTGATCTCAAAATACAATTTGTTGATGAGTTGACCATCTGCACAAATGTAAGGAAGGAAATGTTTCACTATAATACTATAAACATGTAGGGAAAGTGTCATAATATGATCTGTTTAAGCACTTTCAGAAGAGAAATTACACACCACACGTGTGGGTTTTCCATCAGCAATTTGAGTCTGTTCAATGGAATGCAACATGAATGAGATTGTAGTAAGGCCCCAGTTGATGATCTCATCAATCATGAGCAAGCAACACAAATGTCATTGGTGGTTTCTGAGAATAGAGTCAAAAAGCCTATTTCTGATTGGCTGTTTCAAAATACATGCTATCTCTGATTGGCTTCTCTGTTATCATGCCTCCAAAGTGGCAGGAAAGACATAATCCTGTAGGGACATTATTGCAAGGAAATTTATCATTAAAATTCACTCTATGAACCAGCACAGCCATATTATATAAACAGTATAAGGAGACTCTACAATCTAAAGAAGATGATTTTCATAGGAATCCAAATATGGTACATGACTTTCCAGGTCTGAACAAGTTTTGAAATTTACAATGCTGTATGGATCACTTCAATGTACTTTGGGTTAAACTCTAAACTCATTTTAATCATTTAAGATTCCTGTATATAATAAATCAAGATTAACCCCCAAATCCATCAGTGCCTTTCGGAAATACCACACACTTGAAAGCTGATAAGCGGCAGATTTATAGTGCAAGTACATGCAGCTACAAAGCGGCACATGGTATTTACGGACAATGATGCATCACAGGCACAAAATCCATTACATCTGCACTGGAAAGTGTGTCAAGGCTGCATGGATGTGATGGAATTTGGCTTCGATATTGACTGCATCAAACTTGTCCTGCAGGATTTTGAGGGGCAGTAGTTTTTTCTCAAAGGTGCAAATGTATAATTACCAACAGAATCCACTAAAAGTTTACAAAGACCTCATAAATCTCTGTTAGATGTAACTTCAATAAATATTCTATCACTTTTATTCTGTCTGTTAAATAGAGTTACGTTTCTATTTCTTTGCCACAAAACTAAAATGTTAGTAATGTCCATTGTTATTATTGACAACTGAATTCAGTTTGGACTAACATTCATTTGTCAACAATAACATTATGCATACTGTATGCAATGCATTGTGTTGGCATGACTTAAACTTTGCATTTCAAATGTACTTTAGGGATAGGCAGAAGAAATTGTATCTTTTCCAGAACAAAGATAACAAAAGTATCTAATTTATCACTATTTGTTCACACTGTGTGATCAAGTTACTCGACAGGGTTCTAGCTGCATGTATAAGTGAGAGCTCATCTGTGTAACCTTGAATTACAGCTTGAACCCGTTGGTGCATTTCTATAATTTAGATGTATGCTTCCCCTTTGTGAATTATGGTATAGTCCTTCACAAACTGTGAGTATACTTGAAGAGTGGAAAGCATAAGGACATGTCGTTGAGCAATGAGATATTTTCAACATTTGAATGGACTTACTTGTGTCCAGATTCATGTGCTATGGTGAATGCCATGCCCAGTCCTGTGTCCTCATTGATGGTACAGCTTCTGTACTTACTGCACATTCCTTTGATTGGAGCAAATCCTGTCAAGAAATCACATTCTCAAATCAATAATTACACTTACTCTCCGACTACAAAAACAATGTACTTTGGTCCCGATGCATTTACATCCTCCATCCACAAGGTAGAGAGAATCTACTAGAGCCTGATTGGTTCACAGATCATAACTGTTATTGGAAGAAATTCACTGCTACGGCAGCTTTGATTGGACACTCTATACTTAATGGAGTATATAATAAATACCAAGTCCTGATTTTAAAAAAACTTTTGAAAATCTATCTTTCAGTGGCTGCTTGAGATGTTTTGATAGTACTTGAAGTTTTAGTTGAACTTACCTAGTGTGTCACAGGGCTCATTCTTCCAGGAGCAGATATCCAGTCCTGTCAAGAGTATGGCATGGTCATGCCTTGAACCATTGGTGGTCTGTAAGCTGGACTGCCACTGACAAAAGCTATTCAGAGAGTGGTCAGCATGGTTGTTGATCACCAACCCAGGCTGAAATGAAAGACAATAATCCTGTCACAAAGGATCACAGAAACCCACCTCACCACTTCACCCATTTTCCTGTACATATAGATTCAACTACCCCCCTGGATAAAAGTGGGAAAGCACTAGTCTGGTGGTGTAATAGTGTATGAGTATCTGAAGGTTGGTAGACTTTAGCAGCATCTTCCCTTTTCAAAATACAGTCAACAACAAAACTCTCTTTTTCTCATGTACTGTACAAATATACATTTTTCAAAGTTTCCACTATATTCTTATCATATCTCACAACTGCTGGGGACACATAAGGATTTGGATTAGAACTAAGAATGTTTTCCCTGGAGGATCTCTGGCTATGTTCTCTAACTACCCTGAACCTGAATGACTCTTTAGGATATATACTGACAATAAATGCAACACACTGCCTGTATCAACAAATCTCCACTCTTATCATCAAGTACTTTGGCATGCAAACAATTTTGGATCAGAACTAAAAGTGTTCTGCTTGGACGATTTCTGGCTATATACTCTAGCTACTGTTCCTTCTTCTCTCCTACACAGTGTTTCTATCCTCATTCATGATATAATTAACGGTAATGTCTCACCACTTCTTCATCCAGGAGAAGCAAGGTGACCAATACGATGTTTACGTTACCACCAATACTGCCATCTTTGAACAGGGTTGATACCTGCAAAGAATAAACATAACAGAGAATGTACATATCTACATTTTGTGAATCTTGGACAAAACATGGGATGGGTATTACAGCTGTGAATTTGATATTTTCATAACTTTTGTTCTACTTTTGTTAACTTTGTGTTCCAAAAGTGTAAGATTGTCATGTTTGTAAATAAAAGTTTCTTGTTGTGAATCCGGAAACCATATGTGAACACAGTCTAACTAATGTTAAATTTCCAATGTTCTCGTTCACAATGAAGTTCAGTCAAGACAATTCTTTTTTCTCTATCATGATTACATTTCAAATACATCACGCTGTGCTGGCAAAAATGAGTACTTTGTATTTCATCTAACCACAGGATAAGAATATGAAAATGTACTTGTTTTCCAGAAACGAACTTACACTAGCTATTGTCCCTTTAACAGAAAAGCATTATGAGAATAGAATTTGGCAAAAAAGTTGCACATTTAATACCTACCATGTTAAGAATTGTCAAAACATAGGTTGTGGTGACATTCTCTGGTCCATGATTGTCCAACATTGCCTTGTCTACAACAACCAGAGTCTCCACTGACCTGGGAGAGAGCTCGTTGCCCAGGGATCTGCGTTGCCTTGTGGACACACTGACATACTCATCAGCTCGCATGGGCTCATCGTCATCCTCTATGGCATGTGGCTGAACTGCAAAAGGAAAGACATAATGGTAAGTGTTCTAACTGTGATTGTTGACTTAATTCTTTTCCAAGCGTTTGCTAATACACTGAAAAAATTATTTGCAGCACACTTGAACTAGCATACTGAGACTGTATCATAGAGCCAAAGTGTACATATTGATACAATGTGTATCAGACCACCTTCTTACTTCAAGAAAACATGTGTTTGAATTGCAAGATTCATTCTGTTGAATTACATATTCCAACTTTTCACAGAAAGAGATGAGCTTTACTTTATAGACAAACTTTCAAATGATTTTACCTCACACAATCAAAGACTTTAGTGAGAAAAAACATCTAAACTTGCACAAAGTTGTACAACCAGAGTCTATCTGTTATAATTTGTCAATTAGGCAAGTTCAAGTTCTTGGTCACAAAACGTGAAAAGCATAGTTTTTCCCATGGTATAACAACAAATTTAACTTTGTACAATAAGGCGTGTGATATTACTACACTTAGTATCCATTTGCAGACTTTTGAGTGAAAAGACATTTCTGAATGATGCCTGCCCTCTACAAGCATCTACGATATTTCTTTTGTTTTGTTTTGTTTAAAGTTCCACATTATTTTGAGCCTACACAATGTATTTATTGGACGAATTGTTGTATTTTTTGATATTACGTTTATTGCTATTGTTTTACAAAAATAGCTGCATGTTTGTATATTCTCCCTGCTGTAAAAATGGCTTTGCCAACAAGATATAATGATTAGAATATGCAATATTATTGTTGACTAATGAATTTAGTCTGTACAAAACTCACATATTAACGCTAAGTTACACGGGACTCTGTACATGTAAACGTTGGCAAGTTGAACACTGGGCATTTTGACACAATGAGAGTAGAAGCAGAAAGTTTGTATGAAGAGAACAAAAATACTGAGAGCAAATCAAAAGTTACAACTAACGGAGCTCTAACAATCACGACTACTGTTGACATCATCTTGTTGAATGTACACTATTTAGAATGACTCTGCATGTAAGTTGTTGTGCCTCAATGCATTAAAAAAACACTCACGATACAATGAGTGAACAAACTACCTTTGTAGTGTATTTACAATGTACTATTGATGTCTAAATTCTGAAAGGACAAGTTACAGTCCATATTGACGCCAGCAGGAGATTCATTATTTCATCTCTAAGACAAGGTAATAGGACCAATTTCCGATACCTTTAAAGTTTAGATCTCTTGATACAGAATAAAGTTTCTTTTGTGCCCTTGGTTAATAGGAATTACGACTCCACCCAATCAATGTGGACAAAACAAGAACGAATGCCTCAACCATATCCGAGCCTATCCGTTGATGTAATTCATCCTGTATTACAATGGGATTTCCTGTAAAGCATCTATGATTTCAATTCCACTGTTTGTGGGTCATCACCTTAACTGTGCCGGCAATTTGCCGGTAGTTTAGGACAACAATGGTCGCATTTACGGCGCTAATGTGTTACACGCCTCTCAGAGCTGAAGTGGAAACCAATGGAGACCCACTAATAGCACTGAGCTTTTTGAAACTGAAGCTATGAATGTGTGTCTAGTTTACACTTGTGATTAGCAATACTTGATTTGAGAAATATTGAAAACGCTTGCGGGGAGAAGAAATGGTGACAAATTGAGTTCACATAAATTGTAACGGAAATCTTCAAAAATGTTACATCTTTTAGTGTCACTGGCCTTTAATCAGAGCCTAAGAACAAAACAACACAATATACAAAATGTTATTTTTCAAACCTGTCTTTGCCAAAAAAGTCAAATGCTGTAATATCTTTTCTTGGAATTTGTTGGCTTTGATGTAACAACACAGAGAACAATATGTATTTAATCCATATCTCACACACTGTATGCCCTATGCCAAAAATCATATTTAAACCTGTTGGCAATCTGTATAAACCTGTGATTTGTGATGTGACCGCAAATCAAACTGAAGTGTGAAGGTTTAATTGCACTGAGGTGAACTTGTTACAAGTGTTGGCTTGAACAACAAAACCTGTATGAGGGTAAGGTACATAAATTAACTTATAAATATGTCCACCATGGCTATGAACATTAGCAGATACTGTGTCACTTCAACTTCTGATGAAAATAACAGTATGAATTACTGTTGTCTTTAAAATGAATTGTTCTTCATTAAATTTTGGACAGAGTTATTACATAAAATACATTAAAATGGAATACATTTGTATTGGCTAGTCAAGTACATACTTGACATGAAGGAGGTTACTGAGTGGCATGGCTTTACTAGTTCAACCGTATTTGAAATGAATGCAATGTCATTGTTTGATTCCTATCATCCCTATTTCTCGATGGTATCAACCAAATGACCATACATGCAGGTGCACGATCAGTCCAATGTGTGACATTTATGGGTAAGGGACTTCACCGGTCATCCACAATGAGTCACTCATCATCATTCAGCATACATTGTAGTAAAGTGTACGTATTTCGTATTTGTTGAAGGTGATCTTTGCCAAGTACAGTCATCACTCCTTCCCACAATCACTAAAAGTAAACTTGCTTCTGGAACTTTCTGGCATGCACACACACACAAATTTAATTGGCACAATTGATGGATTAGAAATAGGTCATAGATCATGATAATCCCCCTGCCTTGTTGATTGTAAACTTTCAAAAGTAGGTCACTTTGACCACCATCTACTGGCAGCATGCCGCAAGGTTTTCTCCTGACTTGATAAAAATCTATTAAGTTGAAGTCTGGCTGCACTGCAAAGCCCCTTATCTGGGCCATTAAAGCAAAATCACATGACCTCAAGTGGCCAGATACATCTATTAATCTCAAGTGTCTTTCTCCAAAGGTGGAAAGATGTCCTGGTTTACAAGTTGGACTGCAATCAAATGACCAATGCTTATTAAAGAATCAAATAACCAATACTTGTTATAGAAACCTGTAATGTGGTAATCACTACTCAACAAAAAAATGTGTCAACATGAAATCAGATATGACTGCAAGGCTACCTTCATTTCTTCCAATCACTTTTTTTTTCTTTGATCATCCAGTAATCTGTGCATGGATGTGTTTACTTCATATTATACCTTGTACCATTTTCATCTCCTCCAAGAGATGATGTTAATAAAGTATAATAATGTACACAAAATATTTTAATAAAACCTTGGCATTGTTTATTTTTACTGTTTGCTGTGGGGATGGTGTTTGACTTGATCATATTTTCTTTTGATGTCTGCTGCATAAAGTGAGGCTAGAAGTTTTGATGCAGGGGAATAATTTGGTATAACTTGACAGTATTTGTGAAAGCTGAATAAAAGTTTCAGCTATGTTACTCCGAGCCCTTGGGTTGGCTTTATTATGAAGATGCCAATTTGACAATGATCAGGGCCCTATTTTAAGCCTATGGGAGAAAATATCAGTATTGAAAATTGGAGTTCATAATATTTGTGTTTAGAAAATTCATGTAAGTTGGTATTATGCTAAGGAACTCCCAAAAGGCACCCATGTGCTCTCAGTAATAAAATACAAACCACAAATGGAGTAAATTGAAATATTTGAAGATCAGTGAGGAACAAGCATTTATAAATATTACAAATGGACTGGCTAAAACAGTTATATTACCATTCGTGTTGATAGAGTCCACATTTTAATTAGGGAGAGAGCTGTCATACACAGCATGGGGTACATCTCTCATGACTTAGATAATTGGAGTCCCCATCAATCGAAAGGTCATGTTTGAGTAAACACTCCCAATACTCACATTCCAGGAGACCTGTCTCTTAACAAGGTCAACGTAACCAGTATTGGTTGACTAGTATGCTTTATGTCCTCCTTCGGGCTGAATGAATAATAATTTATGTCTATAGATTCTATGATGCAGGCGGCATCGCAATCCCTGTTTTGATTCAAAGGTTATAAACAGCCCAGAAACATTGAAGATAAGTTTATTGCAGTACTATTAATTAAGAAAAATGTCTGAATTTTGTTCAGTGCTTCAGTATGTTGAAAGCCTGTCTGCAGCCATGTTCAGTAAAGGAAAAGATATTCACCATGACACTATGAAGAAACCAAAATTGCAAGAATTTTAGTCAGCGACTTTTCAACAAGTTTGATCACAAAATGTGAAAATTTCGTATGGTGACAGCAATTTTTATTTTGTTTGTTTCTGTTACAATAGTTGGTTCACTTAAAGACAACCTGGCATACAAATGAGTATTACTTTTTTCCTATTAGACACTGAACCATCTTTGTAATTCCAAGCACTGAATCACAGACAACTTTAATATCACATGCAGATGTTGTGACTGGCCTTTGGCTTCTATACTATATTTAGATACAAAGTTATTTTTTGCTGCCTACAGTCATGTTATTAGCATTACATCACTGTAGAATGAAATCACAGCACAGTAGAAAGCCGTTGACAGTCGACAGCACAGAGCTATTCCTGCCTGACATCTTCAATGTAACCTATGAGTTACTGATGAAAGTCTTCATAACAGGCGAATGTACAAGTCATCCCATCCTACAATTTCAGTATACTTGTACCAAAATTATAGTTTAAGTTTTCACCCTTTCACTACCATGGTTTGGCCCAAACCAATTGTGATCAATGGTGGTTGAGGACCTGTTTACAGGGAATTGGGGGTGAACAGGTTAAAGTTTTGTGATGTAGACTCGACTTTACTTATAAACTGATCCCAATTGTAGTTTTGTTACTAAGTGTAGCACGTACGACATGTGGTGTTGCAGACAGAAATTCTGACGATTTCCTGTTTTGCACATAACCATTTGAACTGCATTTTGAACTGGGAACTCCTGATATGTTATTTTGATCTTTTTCATCGTAACAGTATCTCTAACAATGTACCATTTTAGTCAATTTTTGCGTAATTCCCAAAGTCTTATAAAATATTTATTTCTGCGAACTTATGGTACAAACTGAGTGATTATTTGAAATGTGCCTCATAGTAGTTGCACTTACATTTTTTTCTCCTACCACAGTAATGCTGTTTGTTTGCACGGCCCTTCTGTTCATACACTGTGGGCAGTCTCTTCTGCATGGCTTGGCGACCTCTCTCCTTTGGAATTTGGTGCAGCGTGGATCTCTTGTACACCATGTGTGGCTGTTGACCCTGGCTCTGGTCTACACCGTGTTTCTCGTGTAAATGCGATGGCAGTGGCTCTATAAGGTATTCCTCATCCTCTGTGCGCAGTAAACCAGACTGAAATCAGGAACAACATTGCAATCGGTCAATGACTTGGAGATTTTGCCGAGGATGGCATTCAAATGAAAAAACAAAACAAACAGCAATCTATGACATCATTCTAAACATCTCAAAAACAAAGATTTAGAATTGATGAGAAAGTCCCCATTTTGTTAAGCAATACATTAGTTTTCTAATATGCTGAACACACTACCTCATGATGTCCACCAAAGCATGTCCAAGCTCTCATATACCGGTATACGCAGTTTTCATTTTACTGTAATTGTTCACTGAATTATGAAAATACTTTTCTTGTATTAAATGATCAAATGAAGAAGCCTTGTTATTTTTGAGTAACAACTGTGAAAAGGCTGGCAATTGTGTTATTAAATTAAGATGACTGTAATTTAAGCATATTTCACGATGACAGGGGTTAATTTTAGAATTATAAATGATGTTAAGAAGAGACATCAAAATATGATTGATGAAGTGACCTCTGTAGATGTGTATGGCAGTTTTGTAATGGTTGGTATACTATGTAATTTTCTTGGGTAAATTTGTCTGTCAACTCAGTGTCTTGAATTGATTTTGAACTGTTCCCCCATGTTAGAGAAAAACAAGACAATCTTACACCAGCCTCGTATTGCTTAATTAAAACCCAGAAACAATTAAATATTGAACAGGGAACAGAGCTCTTTTGGAGAAAAAAGACGATGCTTGTCTCTGTCTCTCTGAGTATTAACCTCCTGAGGGACTTTCCAGGTCATGTGTGTGAAGACTTTTCCAGCACAATGACCGTAGTACCAACAGTTGCTTTGGCATGGTAAATAACAACATTGTTATGTCCTTTTACATATATCATCGTAAAAACTTCAGTCTGTATGACGTTCTTAATGAGTTTTTAATATTGAACAGATTGTAACAACATCAATCACCAAAGTTTAATCTTATCCTGAAGGCCAAATATCATGAAGATTTTGTTGGAATTACCGAAAGGAAATCTAGACTGACAGGACAATTCCTATGTCAAGTTTAGTTTCGTGATTGCATGGCCAAGTTAAACCATCAGTAAATGATATTTGAACCGGACATTTAGAATTTATAGACACACCAATGAACTGAACACTGTATCTCTTTGTTCATATAACCAATAAATATTTCCATTTATAAGCATCTCAGTCATGTTCAATGCATTTACCTAAATGATTCATTCAAGCAGTAAAGCCAAAACGGAGATATCTGTGTGGTGTCAAAGTTAACGCATTATTGCCTTCTACACCAACCGGAGCTAACCGCAGAATATCCTGGAGGGTTACTGTGTTTGTATATGCTATTTGTATTGTAAATGACTTGTCGCCTCTGGGTCAACGCCACTATAAAACTTAGCCAATAAAATAATTTTTCCTCAGGACAAAAAATGACCATTCATATTGGCGGATTGACAACTCATACTTGACATTTGAGAGAGAGAGGGGGGGCAATGAGTTGAAATGGTAGAATTACGAGTAATCTGCAAAATAAGGTAAAACAGATTAAACGGAAGCAAGACCTAATGGTTGATGAAAATGTATATTTGATAAGAACTGGTGACACTAGTCTGACTCATGCAGGGCAACTAATTGCCCCTTGTGGGAGTTTCTTGCCAACACTGACATACAACAATTTATTCATGTCATCAAAAGATTTTGCATATCTTTTGTTTATCAGCTTTGTTACTAATTAGTACTACAACAGATCTTCCGATCCAATTATCAGTATATGTTGAGCCGAACATCACTTCATGAAACAATGTCATTGTATCAGATTTCCAATGGCAAAATGGTAAAACTTACAGTCAAATTTAGCTTAAAATGGCATGGGTATTTTCTTTTACTGTACTACTAAGCAGCAAATAACTGGCTGCTCACTTTTGAACTACAATCTCTCGTAACTGTTCAAGAAAGCTACAACCATGTAATGCCTGCTATGCCACATATCATCAGCTATCATGAATTCAATCCCCAGTCATTCACTGCATCTACAATGGTGGAAAAAACGCATATACACCAGCACACATACAATAACTATGAACTAAATCATAGTACCGGTATATGCATTGCAGTATGACCAGGTTTGCATCAAAAGACTTTGCTGTGCATGAGTAGCGGGGTCAGTTTCTGTGGCTTGTTGCTACGATAACAGTCAAACTGCATGATTCTGTCTTTAAAAGCTTGCTATCAATTATTTCCAGCAGTGGTTTTGATTATAATCTTTAACATAAACATTTGTAATTTTGAGCTTTCAATGTAAATACCTTCTCACTTATACAGCTTTTATTTGGGCAAGGTGATTATGATGCTATGGTTGTTTTTTACAATGCACTAGTTGTGTTCTGCCTCAGTA
This sequence comes from Ptychodera flava, assembly GCF_041260155.1. Lineage (NCBI taxonomy): Eukaryota > Metazoa > Hemichordata > Enteropneusta > Ptychoderidae > Ptychodera > Ptychodera flava. Next base: position 26,540,258 of record NC_091945.1, read on the forward strand.
TATCTTCATCTCATGAACTCTACTTCAACTTTCTGGTCTGACCTTCCTGTTGAAGGTCATTCTTGAGGTGAAAAGTGACAAACTGAGCATTGTGCGTGTCAGACATAGGGCAGAACATGTAACAATCCAGGCACACTGACAGCTGCGACCAAACTGGTCTGGCAGTTTGCGTAGGTTTTGACGTGAACCCAACAAATCACCACAAAACGACAGGAGGAGCCTGGCGACTTGGATCCGCTTGGACACGGGGCCAACACAACACCACTGCAAAAATGCTTGGCAGAGGACCATAGATGTACTCTTCCTCTTTACACCAAAGCCTCTTCAGATGTGCATTTCTGATTGGCCGGTTTGAACTTGAATACAGAAACGTACCAATCACAGTGTATGTATCACAGGTTAGCGCTATTGTTCCCTGAGATGTTTCTGTTGACCAAAATCATCAGTGGTGTGATGATAACCATCCGCAGCAGAAACGTCACCAGGCCTCCATAAAACGCTCAGTTTCTGCGGCCCTCCTTGTGATACACTCAGGCAAACAACCAACTCCCTTCATTTATCAAAACATAATTGAAACTGCTGGCTTGCACGTTAAAGCGCTGATTACGCTGATCTAACTTTGTACCATCCATCACTACAAGCAGACTCTACGGTACATGAAGAGATACTGGGGGACTGCTGTTTTTGAGATACACTCTATTGATGTCATCGCCGCTATGGCAACAGGAAAAGAGATAATTAGTATCTGATATGACAGGCTTGTTGGGTTTTTCCTCGATGTCCTCAGAGGACGACTCACTGATAAGACTCCAGGGACTGATATCAAACACACTTTAACAAAACCACAACTTGGCTTTTTGTCAAAAGTAGTTGTGTATGTACATGTAGAAAGTTTCCTCATAGGGGACACACAAGCTGCAAAGCCAAAAGACACTTTTCCCTTTTCTTTAGAGCAACAGTCCCCTCCACAGAATTTTCTCTTGTTTCTTTCCTGCGATCTTTTCCCCCCTTTACTGTCACTCTCCGGCTACCATCCTAATCATGTTTTCTGAACTGAATAACAAGTGCACAGTGCAGTTTGTGTGTGTACACTCACCATTGCTCACCATCAGCTCATTCTCAAAACCTACATGAAGTCCCTCCTCAACATTCCCAGATTCCTTGCCCCTCTGTCCCACTCTGGTTCTGAAGCATAGTACTCTTGTCAATAGGTTTCATACTAACAGATGCACTAAACTATCCTCTCATATTTTTCAGAGATTTCTCTTTCCCAATCATTTCATTTCCTCTGTGACACAAATCTTTCTTATTCCCTAAATGTTCTGTGACACTGTGACAGCCACATCGGGGAACTTAGAAACAATTTTTACAAGACAAAGTCAAACTTACAGAAGTAAAATTTTATTTGCGTCATAACCTTTGGCTAAGAAATCAGTTTTTAATTGACATGTACAAATTAGAAAAGAAGTCAACAAGGTCAGGGTCCAGGTTCAACTTCCACTTTGTGAGTAGTCTAGGATCTCTCCGTGGGTACAGTGTACCCTACACTCCCACCAAAACTCAGGTTTCATTGAGAGCTTGGCTAAAACAATAACTGAGGAGAGGTCCAGACAACTTGGTGAGTGCTGTCTTCCTCATTTCTAGAACACTTCCTCCCTAATCTGCTACTGAATTGCCTTTGATGACTTGTCAGAAGTGACAAAGCTCTCTCTCTCTCTCTCTCTCTCTCTCTCTCTCTCTCTCTCTCTCTCTCTCTCTCTCTCTCTCCCTCCCCCCTCCCCCCCCCCGTCTCTCTCTCTCTCTCTCTCTCTCTCTCTCTCTCTCTCTCTCTCTCTCTCTCTCTCTCTCTCTCTCTCTCTCTCTCTCTCTCTCTCTCTCTCTCTCTCTCTCTCTCCCCCCCCTCCCCTGTCTCAGTCCTGTCTCAGTCTGCACTCAACAGTTCACATTATTTATACTGCTACCTACAAACTAACTTATGAATACCAATGAATTGACATACGAATGCCATACATACTGATTTATCAAGAGTTGCATGGGTCTACGGCATGTGAGGTACAAAAGCCTTGACACTTTTTGCATAAGAACAAAATGTTGACAGAGCAAAAAGAGTTCAAAGGGGACCACAATTCTATGGCCACTTCAACTGATCAGTACTTACACAATGTGATATTTACAATTCCACAAAAGGTATTGAATAATAAGAGCACACAAGCCATTCACTGAGGGCAGTGACCTGTGTGTGCCTATGATTTCCAACCAACACCAGCTGATTTGGTGCTGTACATTGTGAGTTTGAATCTGATTGATAATTTAATGAATCTATACACAATTTAAATCATTTACTAGGTTCTACCAATTTGCACCATTGTGTCCTAATGTTATTTTCTCTTTTGCACTTCATTAGAAGCAGATCAAAAAATGCATTAAAAAACTTGTACAAAAAATAGAGGTCAATTCTTTATCACACCATATAGACACTTGTAAATGACATATAACTTTGAAGTCACCTGCAGATACTAATACTTTCAAGGTGTTGGATTTGTCTCCAAAGTTATTAGATCATGTACAAAACTATCAAAATTCCTCATTCAAAGTCAATTTGAAATTTTTTCAGAATACTGGTAAAGGTTACCCATTCTTGAGTGCCTCTGTCACTCTATTACCCTTCAGTCACGTTTCCAAAGCCCTAGTTAAACTGTGGAACAACAGTTTTCTACTCGACATGTGCTAAATCTGACACTTTGATCTGTCGGCCTAGTTGTCAATTCATGCACCGGTCTCCGCTGCGGTAACCTATAACTGTCCACAAACCATGTTCAAACGGTTCCCTCTGCGATAAGAGCACAATACTTAACACTGGCTGGCCACTGGAAATGAAAGATATGATTCAGCAATTGGAGTATTTATTGGATCAATACTTGTCAGGCTGACAATAGAACCACAACAATTTACAAGTATGGGACAATATTTCATCTGGGTTTCTGCCACAAGACCTCTTGACACTGGGCAAATAAAACAACATGGAGCACCTAAGAGCCTGTGTTATTTTGGTCACTCCAGTGAGATATCGCCTTGCTGATGTCTTTTATGAATTTTCTGACATTTGATTTATACAGCCAGGATGGAACCTTACAGCCCTTCGGTCAGAGCTGGTTAAACATATTTCGCAACAGAAGAAATGACCGAGATATCCAAATGTTGCAAAACCAGTGGTAAGTCGGACAGCCAAAGTTCAAGTCTGATAACATCATCACAATAGACAATTATACTTAATGCACACTCTGGTAAAACCAATTAACCTGAATGTAACCACAGAATAGTGTACAGGTGAGACATTTGTGAATGGTGTTACTTACTTTATAATTTTGTATTCAGTTTTAATTTGTTCACTCAATGTATCCATCATGAACAGATTTTTATATATTTAATAAAATTGCGGTTTTTAAACACAGTGAACGTTGCATTCTGCTCAGTCAGTGAAAGGACTGGTTTGGAAGCAGTAGTTTACACGATGTGGTGTGCTGCCCTGTCTTTCCTGATGGCTAGTGATAACAGTCATTGCTAATTTCAACAGCAACAGGTGGCAGACTAATTTATTGAAGAAACAAAAGAAGTACTGGTCATTGTCACTGACAATGCACAGAAGCTTTAACCCTTTAACTAATTGACAGTGGTACACTCCCATTGTTTTCAACAGCTTGGGTGAACACATGTATAGGAGATGGGGGGTGGGGAGTGGGGTGGAAGGGTTCATAGTTCCCAAAATGATGTCAACTCGCAGGTGAAAACTGACGACACGCTGACCAGAAAGTTGAGAAGTTCGCAATACATCCTGGTATCTGAAAGTAGGTCATGAAATGAGGTGGTGGGTCTATAGCACTGATTGCTTTTATCTGTTGTTCTATCGAACTTTAATTACCCATTATGTTGTGTGTTAGGCTACACTGTGTCAATAACCTTACAATACCAGCACTGTTCAAATCTAATCAATTATCTCCTCTGATCAGCTACACTGACATTATACTTCTCTTTTCGATATACATATTCACGTGATGAAATGATTTTTTGATAGAACTTTTTTCACCATTGTCGACCTTGGAGTCCGGGTTAAGTCTCTTCATTGCCATACAGTGAAAAATAATCATATATCTTGCCCCGGTCATGCGCAAATTACCGGATCAAATAAGGTCTAACTAGAAAAAAAACGCCTATTGGAAAACTGATAACTTTGATTAGATAAAGGTCTGTGGAAACGAATGACGCTAAAAACAGAGGGGCAGTCTGGAACCTCTCTGCAGTTTTGGTGTGATAACTCAAAACTTACTGTTTATGCCAAAACGGAAGAGAGGTTCAAGCTGGACAAACAGACTTGGGGCTCTAGCTGGTTGAACATAAGAATTGCACATTACATTTTCTGATACCAGGTTTTTTGCTGTTGCATTCCAAATGTTACTTTTGATCCACCTCTAGAGATAATGTCTTTGTGAAATATTTTTTTCAAAGTTAGTACAATTCTGCCCCATCAGCTATATTAATATACATTTTCTGCTATTTTTGTTCTCGTTCAAGTCTCAAAGTCACGTCCAAATGTCCAGCGTTCAACTTGTTAATGGCTGAGTTCCAGACTAGAATTCATTTGTCGACGACGTTGCATCCTGTACTGTTAACAGTGCATTATGCTAGTCAAGCTAATAACACTTTACAGTGCCGAACAAAAAACCACACTTATCAAAGACAAAACAAAATTATGAAAATATTATCAGGAGCTAAAGTTATTGAACCTTCAATGATATAACAAGATATCTTCAGGATGCCAAACTTTCTTTGGATAAAAGTCTGATAAGATTACCAGGCTGTTCTGGGACTGTGATGAGGTAAATTATCTATCATTGTATAGGGATGTGATATGGAAGGTTATCTCTTTGGTTGGGTGGGATTTAGAATTGGGAGGCCGGCTGATAAGAGTTTCATCTTTATCTAATCAATATATGAAACTGTAAGATTTGTCCTGTAGGACATTGTGCATATACATGCACAACCTTGCCGTCAACCCCGTCAACTGCAAGTTTTTCCTAAAGACATTGGGCAATGTAAGAGAAAGTTACATTCTTGTTCTAAAGTTGAAAGACCGAGGACGATATGTTGAAAAGCCACATTAGAAAACATCTCTGGAGTGATTCTGCGGGAACAAACACAGAGTTTGGTATTTTAATTGGCTTCATTCAAAATTCCAAAGTCTATTCCGTGAATTTGCAGAGACAGTTTCCCCGGCCCTGGGATTCTCCTTGCTGGTGCCTATAACCTTGCATCTCTTCGGAACCGAGGCACAGTAGGTGGTTGCCATGGAAACATGGAAGAATTCCCCTCACAGACAACCAAGTACTGTTGCAAGTCGTCTGCTCCTACTTCTAAACTAAATCGTTGCTTTTGATCTCCACTGCTTATTGTTTTGGTAGCCTTGTACTGGGACATTGCAATGATGGAAGGAGACACCTACAATTTAAATTACAGACAGGAAGGATCTCCATTTAAACCTTAATTAAAAGGACCCTGTGTCTTGACACTTTTGGCCACAAGGAGATTCAATATTTCCTGAGATATAACCTGTCAAGGGGAAAGACATCTTCAATTCCCAGATGTCAGCAATTATCTGATTTGCACTGTACATAAATAAGACTTCTTTGAATGCAGTAGTATTGCATTTACTAATAAAGCCCTGAAGGAGAATCGCTGGGATGGGATGGGAAATTATACAGAAAGTGCGGCATGGACCTCAAAATAGATAGTTTACAGACAGTGGTCACCTTATTACTTGAGAGCAGTGGTGTTTGAGTGACAAGATTAACACTGCAAAGTAAAACTAGAGTACACCACCACAAAAGCGACAATTCTAAAAGAGACGAAAGAACTTTAAAGCTGTAAAACGTTGGAAAAAAAGATTTTCAAACCACTCATGTGGTTTGTATGTGTTCAAGTACTTTAATAGGCATAGTGGCTTCAAACATACATGTACAAGGAGTTGGGTAAGGCCCTAGTTTCCGGGGATGAAACCAAGATAGTCCAAGCAAGCACAGTCAGAGGTAAATGAACTTATAATTATTGAGGGACCAAGTAGGATGTTTTTCATTACCTGGAAACCGTTTGGGACTGGAGTAATGAGCTACAATTACTGTGATGAGTTGGCTGATGTACTCCCTCAGGCCATGGAAGTTTCATGTTAGCAGTAAAGAGCAACATGCTATCGCCGTGTACTTCCCCTACTAAACATTCTGTACCTTGTGCATAGGTGTCATGTGACAGCCCTGTGACAAGTTTAAAACCAATTGAGAGACAAGAGAAACAGTGCTGGTGTGGGCATAGCAGAATGTTGTCAGAAAATAAAATGATAACATCCTAAAATGCTATAATTCAACCAGATCAAAGAATGTGCGCAGGATTTTAAAATTCCATGAGCAGATAGAACAGGAGGCAAATCCACTGAGTGGCACTGTATAGCAATACACTAGCATTATTCAATGTGTATCATGCAAGTTCTACCATCCAGGCTTTCAGTTGGTGAATTTGCACTTAAGCACTGATAAAACTTTCAATAGTGATATTTCTGCGAAATACAACACCATCAAGAGCAGCGCACTGTATTTTAGAGTACTTTTTCAGGTGTGGCTTTTGAGAGAAAACCTGTTTTTTATGTATTTCACTAAGGCCTATAGAATTAATATATGTATTGTATCTTTCCTCATGAAGTTCACATTTACAATGGTACAAAATAACCTTTCTACTTGATTACAAATGACAGCGTTGACCCAATAGTCTCAAAACAATGGTACTTTAAATTCTGCTCATTTGCTTGAATACTACTATGGCATACATTCTTTTATTTTCTTTACACACCTGCAAAGTGAAAATTAAAATGATGTATTATGAGAATCTTCCTTTCAGAAAATTCGCATACATGTATATTAATGAGGATAGAGTCACTGATGGGTTGAGATGCAAACTAAACTGATGATCTAAACTTCAACAAGTCATTGTTGATGACACAGTCCCCACTTGTTAATGGGTATTTTGATTACAGGTCCTCAGAGAGGATAGAGTCCTCTTCATTAGGTCTGTGATAAAAATACTTTTGAATGAATTCGCTTGATACATGTCTGAGTTATGGTTCAGGACATGAAAAAATCGTAACAAAATGGTCGCACAGTGGCCATATTGGATCGCATCACAAAACAAATTGATGTGCATAGCTATGACATTGGTCGATGTCCTTGTACCAACTTTGAATAAAATTGGTCGAAACATGCGGATATGCCTGAGAAATGGCTCTGTACATGAAAACATTGTAATAAAATGGCCGCCTGGTGGCCATATTGGATCATATCACAAAACAGATTGACGTGCATATGTATGACATAGGTCAATGTCCTTGTACCAACTTTGAATAAAAACGGTTGAGATATGCCTGAGTTATGGCTCTGTACATGAAAAAATTGTAATAAAATGGCCGCACAGCAGCCATTTTGGATTGTATCACAAAACAGATTGCCGTGCACAGCTATGACATTTGTCAATAAGCTTGTACCAACTTTGAATAAAATCGGTTGAAACGAGCCTGAGTAATGGCTCTGTACATGAAAAAATCGTAATAAAATGGCCGCCTGGCGGCCATATTGGATCGTATCACAAAACAAATTGGCGTGCATATCTATGACATTGGTCAATGTCCTTGTACCAACTCTGAATAAAATCGATTGAAACATGCCTGAGTAATGGCTCTGTACATGAAAAAATCGTAATAAAATGGCCGCCTGGCGGCCATATTGGATCGTATCACAAAACAAATTGACGTGCATATCTATGACATTGGTCAATGTCCTTGTACCACCTTTGAATAAAAATATGTTGGAACATGCCTGAGTTATGGCTGTGTACATGAAAAAATCGTAATAAAATGGCCGCCTGGCGGCCATATTGGATCGTATCACAAAACAAATTGACGTGCATCTGTATGACATATGAAGTAATCCTTGTACCAAGTTTGAATAAAATCGCTCCAGGCATCTCAGAGATATCTGCGTGAACGGACGGACGGACGCACGGACGGACGCACGCACGCACGGACATGACCAAACCTATAAGTCCCCCCGGACGGTGTCCATGGGGACTAAAAAGAACTGCAACAGATGAAATAGCCAGCCAATTGAGGACATTTCAGAAGAGAAGGCCCAAAATATATCATGAAATTATCTTTCTGCTGGGTGCCACCTATGGTCAATGCTCATCTTCTGTACAAGTAAACCCTTTAAAACAGCTAAGAAGAGCTTTCCACAGCAACTAAAACAAACATGCAAACAATTTTGGGATGGATCAGTCTGATCTATCCATTCTAGGTTATCACATCATACCTCCAGCCACTGAGTATGTTATCATAGGAAATTCTACACCAAGGTCAATGCCAAACCGAGGTGTGATATGGCAAAATTCTTCCAATGTTTGGTCACTTTCAACCATGCTCTGTATTACACACAGAATTATAATTGAATTTCACCACCAGTGGTTTGAAACGGACCACCCAGTTTACATATTCATCCCTTCAAATTCAAGCACCGAATTGCAAATAACATTTTGTTTCAACGCATCCCAGTATTTTTCTAGGTTGATGAGAGGCATTTTGAATCAGATAGTATTCCATTGACTCATGTAATTGTAAGTGCAAAATATTTCCTAAGAGATGACGGAATCCTTTGTTTATTCGGTGGGATTCACAAGTGTATATTCCCCAGTCAAAACAATGAGAAAGATGTTTCTAAGTATGCCTGTAACCCATGTAACATTCTCCTCAGGTTTGACCCTTTTGGTTATTATAGTGTGGTTGACTAGAGCACGTTGAATGCTGGGTGACAGGATGCAAAATGGTGTTCATAAAATTTTGACAATGATACTGAGAGAATCACTTGTATTTAGCTGAAAAAGATGCACATTTTCTTTCAATCACTTCCATGGTTGGGACTAGATGTGATTTTGCCAGATCAAACTTTCATCAGGAGAATCTTCTCATTTTGAAACTTAGAAACAGTCTGTAGAAATTGTCAATGGTGCAACAACCCTTTGGCACAGTCCTATTCATGCTTGTGGTTTGATCTGTATCAAGAGATATGGGTAGTTGTATAGAAGAACTTAGGGTAAGACCATTGAAGAAATAGGTGTAACAATATCGCACTTTTTTTCCATGTGAAACCAGAGGTGCATTTTCCTGTATTACCAGGATGTTTTTAGATTTCCACTGATAAAACCATGATGTCAACAATCAGAATTATTCGAGCGGAATACTTTTTTGAAGAAAGACTGATTGAATTACAGCGGTCTAATGGAGGATAAACACATACCTAACAAGACTGATGAATGATTTCCTAAGTCTTGGTGTAGACGTTTGGCAGAAAGTCAACTTCCTGCGACTCAAAATGTACATCGCACATGCAGAAAAACAACTTCTTGTACACAAACGAAACGTTTAAATAAACCAGACTGGTTGAAAAGGACAGAGACGTCTGCTAGTCAAATACCGCAATTTACAGTGGTTTTGTGGGCGATTTACTTGTTTACTTATTTCTGTAAGTAATTGTTTAAAACTGATTTCGAAAAAAGTCAGACTTTTTGTATTCAGTTATTCAAGATTCTTGGCTTGATGACAGCCTCTGCAGTGACAATTTAGATCTATCTTCAAATCATATCAACAGTTTGTTCTAATGGAAAACAGATGTTGAGGTTTTTCTGCCAAAAGATTTCCCAATTATCAAGAGATACCAGATCATCTCTGCATGCATGGAGTAGATAAGCCAATGTTTAAGAGTTGCGATGGAGGAATGTTGTTGAGGTATCTGCACTCTTTACTATCTCCTCAAGTTATTTGTACTAGAAGTTTACTCCAAGTCATACTTTCCAAGAGTTCAAATAAGGACAAGTCCCCACTGAGTTCTCTGAGATGGCCCTTAGCCAGACGCTTTTCTTCAGGAAAAGTGAAACTTTCTGTGAAATCTCGATTTACAATTCAAATGGTTAAGTGACAGTTGTGATTTCCTTATTTGCTCAGTTTGTATGGATACACTCTGGAACACTGTAGCACACACCAGAACATAGTCATGACATTTCGGCTTTGTTTTTACATCAAAGAGCTGCCTCACCTTTGACCAGAAAATTCATCTAGCATTTCATAACAGCCACCTAATACTAACAGCAGTGTCACTCTTGTAGCCCTTCATTTTCTCATAAGACGTTATAACTTGACAAAAATGATTTTTACATTTGCTGTTACATTTGCTGTCACCGTTTAAGTTAAATTCTTCCACAGAGCAGACAGAGAAACATCTCTTGTCTAGCAGCTAGTACGTTAATTTGAGGAAGTACAGACCCCCTTGGACAAAGCAGCAACCAAATTAACAGATTTGATGCTAGACTACAAAACTTCAGTCTATCCTGAACCTGGCTCGAAAGTGAAAGACTTAAACTTTTGCTCAAACTTCCCTCAATGAAACTTTCGACCTTTGTCTTACCAAAGCGAGAATAAAAAGCAGGGATCACCTTGAAAAATTTGGTCCTAGACAGACAAATTACCTATGATATCCCAATATTTGAAATTCAAAATGGCCGCTATCCCTGTGTTAACTCTATAGGGAAAAGTAAAATTTTCAGTTTTCGAAAAACTAAGCCAGTGAAAACTTCTTTCACCAAGAGCTTTAAAATGAACCCCCATAATCGGTGGATAGGAAGAGAATTGATAAAATTTGAAAGCCCAAATTTCTGTCCCCGAGGCGCATTCTACCTTAAAAAGAATGACTCTGTTTTAAAAGTCAGTCTGCAGCCCAAAAGGCATCATGTTCTTCATCAATGATTTGGAGCTGGGATAGAAGGCCTCGAGTCAGAATGAAAGGCAACCTGTGTGCAATTATTGAGAGTGTCACTGCATAACACTCTCATATTTGTAATACAGGCATGCATCATCACCCTGATGTGCAACTGCAAGATGACTGATGGTAGGGTTACTATCAGGTCATCAGTAGTGACCTCATGAGGTCGTCTTGGGGTCAGGCAACCATAGCAACCCCCTGTTTTCAATTTGAAAGTTTCTTGCTAGTCATCAGATGTTCGTTCCAATAGTGAGATTTGGCAGCAACTCTTAAAGGAGCTACGGTGGGCAGCACAAACCTGCATGCTGTTTTTGTTAATGTTCTCGCTCAATTCTCCCATGATCCTGCCAATTCAGCCAGGGAATATGAAATTTGATAGGGACAATGTGGGGGAGAAGTAGGGCTTTGCCTAAAAGCCTGGCTGGAGTAATCCCATGTGCTTGCATCACTTGATGATGACATACATGCAAAACCATACACTTCGCTGACTACATATTGCAACTTTTGAAAAAATAATAAACAGTCTCATAAAAAATCAGACAGTCACCTCTTTCCTGATCCACTTTCTCTGTTATAAGTTACCATGTTATGCTTTTGGCATGCTGCTTGTTTTTTAAGGTAGAATGCGCCTCAGGGACAGATACTTGGACTCTCAACTTTTACAATTCTTTTCTGATCTACCACTTGTTGGGGCTCATTTTAAAGTTCTTGGTGTTAGAAAAGTGTTGTCGTCTTAGTTTTCCAAAAATCAAAATTTTCTTTTTGCCTCATAGAGGTTACGTGGGAATGGCGGCCATTTAGAATTTCAAATATAGGCAATTGATAGATTTTTTTTCTGGAACTAAATTTTGCATGGTGGCCCCGATTGTGATTCTTGATTTAGTAACCAAATGGTTAAAAGTTACATTTAGGACGGTTTATGTCTTTTACTTTTGAGGTGCATACTACCTTTAAAAGACTGAACTTTCTTTGATTAGAAGTGTTTTGACATGTGTACTGAAAAAGCTGGATGATTTTACACATACAGTTAAATAAAAGGCACTTTCATTTTTGGTTGTGAAGTGTATGTGCTTTGCAAGACTTGCGGGACTTGATGGCCTGATTCAAAGCAAAACGACCATCGATAAGATCATGCAAGACTGAGGCCACAGAAATATCTCCATGTAGAATAGATAGAGCATGGAAGTCAGAGGTCTGCATATCTATGGAAGATACTGTACGTCCTGCAGGCGATACATTTTGCATAGATGTCTGGGGCCAGTGGGATGTTTTTGGGGGTGATACGGCTGAAGTGAGAGGCCTGTGGAATAGTTTGCCATCGATAGACTCTCTTGGTTGGCAATAAGGCAGTCTCACTGATAACACTAGAACTGAGCACAGTTGATAGGGGTTACCACTTGCACGGTGTAATTACCCCCAAAATTTCACACAACATACTCCATGAGATGGAATGTCTCTTTACTTCAAGTGGTATGTCAAATCTCAGAGGGACCTAAAAAACTGATGAGATGTGTACTGTGGTAGTGATTTTGACCCGCTTTGTTATCAGTGTGAACCATATGGGTGTAGCAATACCCCCAGGGCAAGACCAAAGCATTCAAGATGTGCTGGATAGCGCTGATGGATAAATCAACTTTTTCCAAGAGAACAGTTGCTTAACTTCTTGTTTCGTTAAACTTCAGTGTGAGAAATGTCTGACAAGTGAAATTGCTGACAACTGAATTTTAGTCCAGATAATAGAATTTGCCTTCCTTGTTGAGTGATTTTTAAAACAAATTCCAACACAGAAAGCTTTGACATCTTGACATTTTCTGTGTTGACAATCCAGCAGTCTTCCGCACTTTTATGTATGTGGGATCCAGATATACTTAATACTTCCCCATGACAAGGCGAAATTTGATGGTAAAAGTAGCAAGTACTACACAACTGCTGGTCGTAAACCAAAAAGAAAAATGACTGTTGATGATACTGAAGAGGCTATGAAAAACTTTCAGGTTTATTTGTGAATGACCTATTTTACCCATCAACAGATGATACTTTCAACAGTAAGAAATCTTGTCTCATGAAATTGATGAGACAGCATTTAGTTGAACTTTTCTTGTGAGTGGTAAAAGCCCTTACATCTTTTCCACTGTCCTCAAAGACAAATAACGGAAGTTTAAAGGCTCTGTTTCTTTCCTTTTTTTCAACTTACCATAAATTGTGGAGCTACCTGCTGATCAAGGAACACTCTTACAACAGTTGGTGAGATTGTACGTGGGCAGAAGCATGCAGGCACTTTGACCATCACTACTGTTCATGCAGTCGTATATCAAAACTCAAAGTACATCTTCTGTGTGGTCAAAAGCCAAGCTCTGCCTCGTAAACACACAACACTGAACATGACATCCAAAACAAACACTGGGCAGCAATGTATTGGACATGCTGACAAGGCCTTCTGTAGGAGACAGGACAAGGGTAATAAACAAATACTACATCATTGTCACTTTTCTTCATTGCTGTTTCTGGTATCTTGTTGTCATATTTCATATTCTTTCTCTATACCTTACTTTATAGAGATTGCAATAAGCAAAGATAATAATAGATTCCTGCTACAGTGCAGAGTCTGTCACATAAAAGTCTCAAAATATCTACAAAGTTATCTACGGCTTCTCCCATAACATTTAACAGAACTTTCTGATGACAGTTTTTATTTTGATGGCATTATAAGAAGTTTGAACTTGACAACTTGTTTAAAAATGCATCTTGTAAGGTGGTGGCTCTCAGAAGACCCCACTATCCCCCACCTCCCACCATAAAAAAGTCAAGAGAGACCCGCAGTCTAGCTGCATATATGGAGCAGATGAAATGTTTTATGAGGGAGCCAAGAGTCCTGGAAAGAAAGTTCAACCTTTAAGATTGATGACTGGTTCCAACCCTACAGAGAGATTTACCACTGTATGCAGGCGGATGTATCAGGAATGACGGTCAAGTAAAGGGAGAAATACATAGCTATTTTGGTATGTTGGCGACTATTGGTAATTGTGCATTTACTAATAAATGTGTGTGCACATTTGGCGTATTAAAGAATAATCTCATGAATACATCCGTCTTGGTATGTTCAAAAGTTTACCTGTATAGGCACAGCATACACAAACTTACAACTATGAAATATATGTGTGGATAAGGATGGCACATCTCAACATCCTGACACTGCTTATAGCATATACACGATATGACTTCATGCTAAACTTCAGCTTTAAAAATGAATCAATTTGATTGAAAAGAAACAGATTTAGGTCATTTCATGAATTATAAAGTATTGCATGATGTTTATTGTACAGCTAGTGGGATTCAATGAAATATTACACAAATATTGACATATGATTTACATGTTATTACTATTAGATATTTCAAAAGTTGACATTATCTTGGCATATGTCATGGCAAGTGTAATTCCAAGGGTTACTCCATTAGCTTGGAGTACTTTTCCCCATTTCAATGGGAAGGGATTCGCAGTACTGATACAATATCACTGGATTAGTCAATGCAAAATGTGTCATTGGTGAAAGAAAGTCTTGAATATTCAAATCTCTCTCCCTCTTCCCTACTGTCTGTCTCCCCCTCTCTCCATCTCCCCTTCTCTGTGTATCTGTCTGTGTCTGCCTGTCTGTATGCATGCATCTGTCTTTCTGTCTGTGTCTGTCTGTCTGTGTCTGTGTCTGTCTCTCTCTCCCCACAAAATCTGTATATTGTGCTGGTATTTTAATTTGATAACGATCACTGCCAAAGAAATTAGAAAAAAAGATGCAAATGACAATTTTAGGAATGCCGATACTGAGTAGCTGATTTCCATGAAAATAATTATCTTTAGAACAGATGATACTTTGATGTTTTTAAAGCCTTAAAGTCACACAATCCTTAAATGGGACAGTGTGTACCAAAAGCATTCATCTCATGTTAAAAGTCAATCTCTGAGGTGAAACTTCTCTTTCAGCCCATGGCCACAAAAGTAAATAACTTTAACACATTGCATCTTTAACAATGACCGATTAATTCCAGTTGAGTTGTCAACAAGTGGGGGGAAATCTGATCAAATGATCCCGACCTTGACGGTGGCTTAAAACTGCTCCGGGCAAAGTTGATGCAAAGTCGATGTACAATTGTAACAGATTAACCAAAAGATGAGGTAACTGTGATGGGGTATTTGGAATGGCTTTGTCACCATGACTAGTGATTGACAAGTAACTGATGAGGGATGAGTTGATGAGAGTTGGAGGCCACAGAATTTATGCTGCTCCAGCAGATGATAGCAACAGTGTGTGAGAAAGTGGAGTACTCAATTAACTGTACGAGGATCATCCAAGTGTTAGTGCAGGGAAAGAAAGTCTTTTAAAGCTGTAGGTTTCAGATATGCGTCTGATACACATCAATATTTCATTATCATGGCAAGTAATTAAATTGTAGTACTAAATGATTGTTTCATCTGTGCTCAATGGCATATGAAAAAAAAACTTGACAGAATGTAAAAATTGGAGTCACTGTCCTGTCCTACTTTTCTGTATTTACTTTCTGAAGACATAAATTGTGAAAAAGGACCTATGACAGGGGTTCAACTGAGGAACTGGGCCACTCAGAGGATGTCTGTGAACATCCTGAAAAGACACTAACGGAGTGTCTAGGATAAACATCTTCCAGAGAAAAGTGTTGTTCTAGCTTTATAAGACATAATGGAATTCACTGATGTCAACATCAGTGTATCTTTTTCATGTCTGGACATGTCCTGCAATTTTTGAGTGGAACATGACAAGCAAACATTCATCAGAGTTTTGTTGAAGAATGGCAAGCCAAAACATTTTACTCTATATCCCCCGTCACTTTATTGAGATTCACCTTGGTAAATGAGTGCAGTTATACTATGGCATATATGGTTACCATGTAGCCCAGTGTCGTTCCGCAACCATCCCATATTGTTATCTCCGGACTTCAGTAACAGAGAGCGAACATTCTAACAAACAGTTAAAAGAAAAACAAAATTGAGCACTTTGCAATGAAAAGGATTGCAGCGTATGAAAAATATTTGAATAGAGTTACAAATTTATATGTCCCCACTTTGTAATAGCCTAAAACTGTCAATCCTCAGCTGTGCCTCTTTTAGAAATGATGTCCGTGACAAGACCTTTTGGATCTTTCTCTTCTGGCTTTCAAAGTGTATCATCATTTCGTGCAGGTAACCTTTTGAAAAAAAATTCAGTTTCATACCAACGTCGACAAAATTCATCAAACACGTTCAAAAAGTGCATATACATCTTTAAAGTCCCTGAGTGCTTAAAACAGAAACCTGGGGTGAGCAAATCATGTTCAGATCCACTAGTCTACACAACAGTAGCCAAATAAAATCACCAGCCCAAGCTCAGATTCCAATTGCTCATTGGTTAACATTTTAGTATAACAATTCACAAGTCCATTGGGCTACTCTAGAAGTCAAAAACTACCAGCCAAGCCTTGAAGCTACCAGCTGATGGGTAAGTAGATTTTTTCACTCGAGAAACAATCAATACATAGACCAGGGCTACAAAAACAAAATTTAAAATGATCACTGTAGATCCTTTCAATCTAACTTGCAATTCAGCGAAACATGAAGATTGCGAAAATCTACAACTTCACAGCCTTTGTATATCCTTTCTTACCTTTTAAGGTTATTTTAAAGTTCCCTCTTTATAGTATAGTCAACCCGACACATCATTCCCGAGACATCCTTGAAATTGGAAGGACTCTTCTCTTGTTCATCAAAAATCTGTGGCTTTGGACACGTTTCTGTCTAGATACATGCATGGCATCTGAAACATCCCTTTGTTCCAAACCGTCTCACCACCTCCTCACCAAGCAACTCAGCTGACTTGGCCCTTAGTACAAAAGCTTACATATTTTCTGCAAGGTTTCATCATCTGAGGTATAACCTTTCAGGTAAGTCATGAAAGGTGCATCAAGGGCTGACGGATTAACCTCCAATGGGTAACAGAGTTCGCGGTTACGCAAAAAAGTGCGTATTATACGCAGAAGAAATTTTACGCACGCATTTTTCTGATGGCAATGCGTTTGACTGTACGCAAAATACTGACGCCCATTTTGGGCGCTATTTTGATGACAAAACGGCATTTTGTCCACGGTCCCTCCAACCAAGATTGCATCAGAGCTAATAATATGCAGAGAACTGTGAAATTGCAACGCTGAGCGATTTTTTGCTTTGTGAGGTTGCGACCCGTCAACAACTGACTACTAAGATGGGTGTTGCCTGAAATTGTAACAATTTGAGCAAATCATTTCGAGCGATTTTTACATTTTCCTCCGGGCAAACAACCACACTTATCATATCACCGACACGACAGCGTGCGTGCTGAGAGGCAGCGTAGCTACCTGTAACTGTTGCCACCATAGCTCATATATCATGTCAAAGCAATCCTCGTTGCTATCTTTCAACTTTAGTGCTTCGAGTAAAAAACTATCGGAAGCATCGCAAGATGAATCTTGTACAAGTTCAAGCACTAAAAGGGCTGACATGCCAGCCACGACTACTTCAGAGTCTACCACGTGCACCGCTACCGTGTCCTCAGTGACACCAAGTTCAACGTTGACAGCAGTGAAACGGAAGCGCAAGCAACCCGGCACGGGAGAAAGTCACACTGAGTTTCAAAGCTGTTGGAGCATCGAGTATCCGTGGCTTCGCTCACAAGTTCAGGCCATAGATAATGACAAACAAAGAATTTTGCTGTTCTGTATGCTGTGTGAGAAAGCAAATATGAGGAACGCGTTTACTCGTGGGTCTCCAGATTCACAAAAATCTGCGATAAAGCGTCATATGAAGACCGATGATCATCGTGAGGCTGCTGTGGTACGATCATCGCAGGATTTAATGCGTGATTTTTCTAGTAAAGGACTTTCCGAAACTAAGGGAAAACAGCGAGCAGTCCTTCGTACGGTCTATTACATGGCTAAGGAGGAGATACCAGACCGAAAATTCGTGTCGTTGATTGAACTGCAACGTGAAAACGGATGCGAATACTTGAAAACGGAGACTTACACGCACCACGACAGTGTTAAAGCCATGCAGAGAGCATTAGCTGACACAGTACGTGAAGAAATTTCTCAGAAAATATCCGATTCGCCGTTTGTTGGCATACTCGTTGACGAAACAGTCAATGTCACGGTTCATAAGAAGCTGATCATGTTTCTGAAAATTGTTGATGATGGAAAGCCCCGTACAATATTTATTGGAACTACACTGTTTTAAACGGTACAGCCCAAACAGTAGCTGACAAAATTTTATCAGTAATCGGTGATCATGGAATTGAAATATCGAAAGTCATGGGTCTCGGCTCTGACGGGGCTTCCGTCATGACAGGTAGACATAACGGTGTCGGCGTACGATTGAAACATCAGAATGTATATCTTATCCATGTCCATTGTGCCGCACACCGGTTGGCACTTGCAGCAGCCGATGCTAGTCGTGGTGTCAAGAAAGTTACGGAGTATAAAAAGACCGTGAATAACATTTTCAACTTTTTCAAGTATTCTGCCACAAGATACCAGAGATTACGAGAACTAAATAAAATTCTCGAAAGCGAAGATGTCCTAAGTTTAAAAGAGCCTTGCTCAGTGCGATGGCTGTCTTTCGGCCGAGCCGTCAAAGGAATTTACGACAACTGGCCAGCGCTTGTCATGGAATTCGACGAAGAAGCAGCACAACGTGACAACGCAGTTGCTGGCGGTCTCTTAAAGCAGATCACACAGTACTCGTTCTTGGCCATCACGCATTTGCTGATGGACGTACTGCCAATCATGGACCGTTGCAATCTTGTATTCCAACGAGAAGATGTCAACTTGGCTACTATCGAACCGATGGTCCAATCAACTATCGCGTCTCTACAGCTATTATTAGAACCTGACAGTCTCGGCGAACATGAGAGCAAGCTGACGAGGGAAATTGAAAACAATGTATATCGTGGTCATTCTCTAACTTACGTAGCTGCCAATCATATCGAAGGTTATGCAAATGTTAGGCGTGACTTCATAACGTATCTCATCGAACGACTGCGAGCACGATTTCCCAGTGAATGTACTGATTTACTAACGTGCCTCGATAAAGTTCTAAATGCCAGTAAATATCCAGATCGTGATGTTGAGATACGTGATTATGGCACAGAGTCTCTGGCGACACTGATTGCCCATTTTGGTGCTATAAATCGCGTTGAAGATGGCGTGCCGATGGTAGCCCCAGTTCATGGGCCCGATTTGCGAGCCGAGTTTACTCAAATGAAACTGACTTTGCGTGCCCACGGACGACCCAATTTCTGTGAATCTTGTCGTATTCTGATAAACGAATATGGAGAGCTGTTTCCAATGTTCCGATTGTTAGCCTGCATAGCTCTGGTGATTCCGGTTTCGTCCGTGCCCTGTGAACGGGGATTCAGTTGCCAAAACCGCGTACTCACAGCAAGACGTAATCGACTAGGCGACGATCATGCCGATGACCTGATGCTCCTTACAACACAGGGAATGGAGTAATCTTGTTGTTGTTGTTGTTGTTGTTGTTGTTATTGTTGTTGTTGTTGATGGTGATGATGATGATGATGACGATAATAAAAAATATTAAAAAACAATGTGTCATTCCTTGCTGTTGTTTGTCGATGTTGTAGATAATTGTAAAAGAAAGGATTACAGTTTTCTTTTACAATTATCTACAACATCGACAAACAACAGCAAGGAATGACACATTGTTTTTTAATATTTTTTATTATCGTCATCATCATCACCATCAACAACAACAACAACAACAACAACAACAACAACAACAACAAGAATAACAACAACAACAACAACAACAACAACAACAAGAAGAAGAAGAAGATTACTCCATTCCCTGTGCTTACAATGGAAGGACCATCGGTTGCAGACTTTCGTTTTGACCGAGCACGGGAAATTTTTGC
This sequence comes from Ptychodera flava, assembly GCF_041260155.1. Classification (NCBI taxonomy): domain Eukaryota; kingdom Metazoa; phylum Hemichordata; class Enteropneusta; family Ptychoderidae; genus Ptychodera; species Ptychodera flava. The sequence goes on from NC_091945.1 coordinate 26,560,125, forward strand.
TTCACGTGCCAACAGAAATCCCATTAAATTCTAGAGGCACATTTTTTATGATTACCGGTATGAATGTTTACCACTGTTACAGTGTTAGCTACAGCAAAGAGCGAGAGATGTTACCTCTATGGTTGCAGTGACTCAGAATACCACGTTGCACACTGTCAGTGATGCGTGATTTTGATCAGTTTCGTATTTTTATTTTTCATTCAATTCAAATATGTTTCTCTGTATCAGTATGAATAACGGTACATCAAAATATCATGTTACTATTAAAAATATCGTCGTTATCGTAAACATTTATTACAAGTGTCAAAAAAATTAATTACAACATTTTTGCCCACGGTTGAATGCGGAAGTGGCCGATACGCATTCAGATGACGACGATACGCATTTTTGCTAAACCTTCGCGTACGTGAAACGCATTGCCAGAATTTCGACCGCGAACACTGGGTAATCAGTGCCGTTCAAAGAAGGCAATCTTGTCTCATTCTTGGCAGGAAATTGCTGCCATGGGATTCATAAATGACAAATTCTACCCAGCTAAGAGAGATCCATCTTACAGAAATGCCGACAGACAGAAGCAATTGAGCATTGTTCAATGTTGAAGGATACCGAAGAGAAGGTTACAATTAAAATTCAAAGGTAATTTTCTTTCTTTTTTTGAAATTGAATACTTCAGGTGAAAGCGATGAGAAGGTTTCATTTTCCATCCTAAACACACCACTTACAGACAATACGAGACCTTCAAGGTGCAAGTACGCAGCCACAAACTGCACAACTGGGAATCAACTCAAACACTTTTTTCAATCAGCAGAAGTTACAGAAAACATGACATTGAATCATTCCTTGAAAATCCCGGGAGGATGCAGAGTTGACCAGTTACAATCGTTAGGCATGAGAGAGTTTACTGGACACAAAAACCACCACAGTTAGCAATTACAATTGTTCAAAACATCAATACCAAAGCAGCCTCTCAAGTGTTCAATCTGGATTTCACTTCAAGGTGCATTACAGCTTTACATTCCAAGACAGTGGGCCGAGCGGACCCAGTAACAAAACTTCTACTGGTGTTTACACGCCAATGTTTACATGTTTGTTTTGCAGACAGCTACTTTGAGCCAGCAATCTCATGAGAATGATCACTTGATATTGAAGAAATGTTTGCCGATGAGATTTGCTTGTTGACCAAGTCTGCAGGAAAGCTGCAAAATGGGGAGTTGACAGTATTGACATGGTCACTGTCAGCATAACACAGGTGTCCCAATTTGAAACTTGCTGCGGCCAGACACATGACACACAACATCTATTTTCGTTTGCTTTCTGCAATTTGAACGACAAAGTGGCGGCTCCTTTGCAACTGTATCTGTATTGAAACCAGGAAGTTTTATCAGAAACAAACAACTATGGTTGGAAACTGAAACAGACATGACCCACTCAAAAGAACCTCTTTTTTTGGGTTGGGGATGTTGGTGTTGGGGGTGTTACACCATTTTGTGCTGTTCTGTAGAAACTCTTTAATAAACTTTTTCCATTCTTAGGAGCATTCAGTCTGTAAAAAAATGCTGAGAAATTGCTATGTTTCCCTCTAACCATTTAATAACAACCAGAGCAGTGAACTACTTGCCATGATCTTTCTAGAGCTGACATAATTTGTCATTCAGATTGACAACTTTGCGTGGGTATAGCACCGGTGCTGGGCGCGAGCTGACATAAAATGACCAATGTGGACACGCTGCGTCGGCCTAGGGCCGACGTAGTTTGGTCCAAGCAAGAAGGGGTTCAGGGCCGACGCAAATTCGTGTGTGTAGACAAGTTACGTCGGCCCTGGTCCCAGTTGACCAGGCCTCCGCCCTGGATCGAAGTTGAACTAGCCACCCTATTCACACAAAACGTGAGGGCGTCTAAAACTAAAGTTTACACTTATCGAAAGTTTTCAATCTAGTTCTTATCATCCCATGTATGCAGAACTATATCTTCCCATCAATTTTCGCTCAGCAAGCGAGACTGTGCTATTCGATTAACAGCGCACGTAAGAGACGCATTGGTTAAAATGATGTCAAAAATGCCGTGCACTGGTTATTTCTCCACTGCCATCGTACATATACCCTATGCTCATCCAATAAATAGTCAAGATCTTTCCGATAATTAAACTGGCGAGTGGTGCTCATATTTGTCCTTCTTGTACGTGTAAAACAGGAAAATCATGAACAGTAGAAACAGCATGCCATTATTCAAATGCGCCATTTTGAACTTTGACAGGTCAGAGGTCACACAGGACAGTAAATTTATGTCGGCCCTAATTCCAGTACCAGTAAGTGTGGATAAGTGCGGACGCGGCCCAAATCTATTTCCAAACGGACAATTATTTTATGTCGGCCCAAATTTCAGTTGGATTGCAAATGTATATGAAGTAAAAGTTGTCATCAAGGCCAGAACAGTGAATCACCTGCCCCTATCATTTCAAAACTGACATTTTTTGTTATTGAGTCGACCACAATCTCAATAGTTAAACCCCCGTAACCCTTCCACCCTAAGACTTTGAAACATGCGAACAGTTTTCAATGGGAGAGAATGGGGCTCAAGCTGACCTGCAAACTAGGAAACGGAATGACTTGAAGAGTTACACTTTGTGTTTTGAAGATATCTCTGTTGCCTTGCATATTTACTGGTTTTTGTTAGTGGCCAAAATACCTTATCTCAGTTAACTTAGTGAGTGCTTTTTTAATGCCATGACAGAGACTTTTTGTCACCATTACGGACGACAATGAGAGCACAGACGTCTTGCCGCCTGTCTCACTCTTAAGTATACGGCTGCGACTCTAATATCTTCAAGTTGGTATTTATCCTAATATGAAATACAATAACTCCTGTCCTTGTCTGTTAGTCATGAAGACCATATCTTCAGACGCCATAGGTTAAAATCAGAGCAATAAATGTCCACAGATTCTTGATTGCAAAGAGGAAATTAAAATGGTGATCAGAGTTGAAAGAACCCCTCTCAGTATAATGGTACTTCAAGGATTGGGATACTAGGAAACAATGCAACAAGCAAAGATGATTTCAGTTACCGTCCTCTCACAGTATTAAAACTATGCCAACTGAGGAATTTGGCACATGAAAATGAATGCAAAAAAATGGGTTTTAACGACATGAAGTACGTCATCAAGGATGAAAGATTTGTTGACCAAGGGTAGGACTTGGTTTAGAGTCAAACACAAATATTATCAACACTTGGAAACACTCCTCGTATCAAGTTTCCACTTGTCTTCAGCAAATCTCTTAATCAGGATTCAGCGGGCACCAATAGGCTCAAAGGGGGATGTGATTACCGAAGCAACATTTAAGGGTTATACAATGTTAACACAAGAGGAGAGGGGAATTGACTAGTACAGGTGAAATAATAGGCCTAGAGGCACTCTATAGGCCTAGAGGCACTCTGGTGGCATAGATTGAGTACATACACCAATGATAATGTTGAATCAAGTGAAATGAATGTTTGCTGCTAGTGTCCGCAAACAAAACTTTTGTGAAATCCTTCTTATCCTTTTTAACCCTGAGTGACTCATCGGCAAAACCCTTCAACCACCACAACTTTTGGGTTGAACCTGTTGTTTGCTATGGTCCCTTTTGACCTGTACAATGAACATTTACCGATGTAAAGGTCTAAACTGGTCTGGCATCATGCTGCTAGTTGCAGTGACTCTGCAATGTGAATATATGTCTCTATATGAATAATGTTCACCAACACATAACAATGGAAAACATCCACTACAGGAACAATATACCAATGACATAATATACAGACCGGCTGGAAAAGTTATTTTATCACTGAATTGACGCCGGAACAACAACTATCAGAGACGGTTATATAATACTGACGTAGTGATGTGTATCTCAAATCATTTCAGTGATGCTAATATGATAAAGTTGGCGCCCATGGCACTAGTGAATTGTCAATTATGAAAGCCATTAGGTCTGAGAACTTTGCTACACCTGTGAACAAGCTAGAGTCATGTCACACCCATCGTAGCAGCCGTAACTTCTGTCATCACACAACCTGAATATAGACCATGATGGGGCCAACTGTTATTTGTTTCTTGTTGATCTGTAGACAACTTTCAACAGTTTATTAACACCAAATTACCCTCCACACACATTTTTATGGCCATTTACCGGCATCTAAATGTTGCTGTTGGTGGGTTTATTTTTCTTAATTCAAAAGGTTGTGTAAAGGTCACGCATCACGGATTCAGTACTTCTCAGTCATATCATGAGATTGCATATAATATTAACCCTTTGAGCGCCAAAGTCAATTTTTGTGGCTTTTGTGAAATAAACCACTCCAGATGTTTGCTAAAATTTTGATAGAAACTGTAGCCAATGAAATGTGGTGTCCATTTGGTCCAAAATTATCAAAAAAATTACAGAAAATTTCAAGAAAATCAGTAAAAGGTTGCACTAAAATTTTGGTGGGAAAAATGACAGCATTCAAAGGGTTACTGTAACTATCAGCTTTCATAGTCTGTCTATACCCAGGACAGTGATGCACATTGAACTTTTGCATTTCTTTCAGACTTTTACAGCAAAGACCATTAATTGGGAAAGAAGTCTTTCCCAAGGCTTTCGATCCACTATTAAATGTTAAAGGCAACAGAACTGGCAAAACTTGTGGTGGGGCTTCCCAGAAGCTGTAAGAACTGCCTGAGGAGCTTACACGGCAGGGTGGCATGTGCTGGGGGTTCATATCACGCTTCTAATCATGTAATTGTGCTCTAATACTTGCAATTCAAGACATGAACACAATCCACATTTTGAAAATGCATACAAATAAACAGTTGCAATGAAATCATTCCACCTGTTGCCTTTAAAATCTTGCATGTCAATTTGTTCCAAAATGTCATATAGGTCACTCATCAATGAGGCTAACATATCCAAATTACAATAACCATTTTCTCCTTTTCACAATTCACTATTTGTCGGCAAATGACTGATCTTCTTTATTGAATGATCCCGTTGCAGTCAATTGTTTCAACAACTTATTACCATTGTTAGTGAGAGCCGCAGACATTATTCACGCTCACTTGAGCGCATGCCTGGCCAAGAGGCATGGCATATCCATGTTTTGTCAGAAATCACTGGCCAGAAAAATTGGGGCAAAACATCGGCAGAAGTCAATCATAATCCAACCTATGAGTCTAATTAGCAGTGTTGTGTGTGGTTTGCAAGGGACAAGCTAAGCATCAACTGATTGGTATCGGGAAAGCAACGAAGAACACAAGAGAGTTTTTGCATTCACAGCACACAGTGTAACATGGATAGATCATTAGAGTATAAGCAATCTCCAGTCTATAGTATACATATACGGGATGTGTCCATGTGAATGTTGATTGCGATGGAAATTTTTCACGTTCAACTAACCCAAGTGTAAATGAGCAACAGGTATTTCTAGAAGGTAAGTAAATTGTCAGGTTATGTTTAATGCATGAATAAATACTCTGTTGATGAGTTATGACTGCAATCGAAAATTTTTTCTGTGATTTATACTTTATTGGAGATCAACTGCCCTTCATTATGGAAATCAACTGCCCTTCATTTGCTCCTGGGTCTACATGGCAGTGGGTATGTGGGGTGGAATGGTTTACATGTATAACCTTATAACCTTATACATTTTTCATGCGCTAGCTTTTGCTACGTCAACAACTTGAACTGCTTCAAGTCCTTCAATTTCAGTAAGTTGTCCTGTGTATTTTACTATATAATTGCAAACACTGAAATTCTCGAAATCAATCAGCATTTTCTTAATTTGCTGATGTTAAAATGATTCATAAATACCTGTTCCGCATGACAGAAAATTGACATATTACCAATATCATGTATTTGCCAAGTTTTTGGCCATTCCCATAAATTTACAAGTTATAAAGTGATGCATCAATAAAACCTCAGAGTGGAAAGTGTGGGCCAATGTATGGAACTGTATGAAAGTCAAACTTCAGCAACCTTCCTGTTTTACATTGTTGATGATAAAATATTCAGGTGAAAGGAGCTTAACATGTGCCGCTGACAGGTACTACCAAAGTTTTTGCATACTTTTCAGCACATTATACAGTTATTCACAGTCATCATTGTGAAATATCAGAGGAATCTCTTAGATTCAACTAGTCTACTTCGCTTTGAAAGTTGGAAGGCTCTACAACATATGCTTTCAACTCATACTCAGATATCTTCAAAACACATGTAAAATTCCAAACAGTACAATACTTGGCAATGTCATTCTGTGACCAATGTTTGAAACCATCCACACTATGGTTGCTGTCGGAAGTTCAGGTGCGTGCCTGAAACAGCGGTTCGGTGTTTGCATGGGTCAAACACAGAGACCTATTAAAAACTCTGACCTTCTGTCTATCTATTTACATTTGACACCAAAGGATCCGTCGCCTGTTTGGTTTTTGCATTCTAAGAGACAGCATTTCAATTTTGATGGACTTAACACTGTTTACTCTGTTCACTGGTTACAGTGCTACAAAGTTACTACCAATGGAAACTACACCATGACAACCAAAACATTATCAAACATCACTGTTGCTCTGTCTGTTATATTAATAGCAGAACCAGCAAATCTTTTCTGCATCATTCAATAGTCTGCTTTCAAAAAATACACAAAAAATAACAAAAAAACTTCGATTTCACATACTTGAGAACAATCATCAAAATTTTTATCACTTGAACACAATTTTTCCTCTTGAGTTTCAAACTTTGTCTGCTTTTCTCCACATTTCCTTCAGTACTCTTTCTTTCCTTCATTTTTCTCATTTCTCACAACAAGGCTGCACCATTTTTAAAAATTTATTTTGGCTAAATACATATTTGTACTTCCTTGAAAATAATCCGACTTCATGGTGATGTGACACTCTGACAAGTTGGACGACAGAGTAGCCCTCTACCATGGTGTGGTTGGAAAACAGTAATATTTGCCTTATTACATCCACTGCAGATAAGGCGATATGCCATCACTGGCAGTCTCTTCTCTATCACAAACAGACCTCTTCACTGTCCTTCAAAGTCCTTCCAATGTTAGCCGTATGGCACACTCTAAATCACTTACAATCATTGAAACACTGACATTTCACACTGGATTACATTTCATAGTGTCCATTAATCCTAATCTATTGCTTTACTTAGCAAATATTTTCTGAAACTATCCCTAACTGTTCAAGGAAAGTCATTTTTGCATATACAGTCATGTAGTTTTACCCTATTAAATACCAGAAATGAATTGATTGTGGATTTCCTGATATACTTTTAAAGTTTACTTTTAAATTATACTTTTAAATTATTTTAACTAGGACCATCATCTATGGGCACATTGATAATGGTGTATGCATGTCAATGCACCCGTTGAACTATTTCAAAGTAGGATTTCAAGACTTGATGATATGAGTCACAGAAAAGTTTTCACTTTTTTGAAATTCATTTATTTCCCTTTCACCACCACTGTTCAGCAAAAACCCATTATTATCGATGGAAATTGTGGGAAAGTTAACAGGGGGATTAGGGTGAGGTTAATTCACCACCTGACTTTGATAGATTTCCACTGTTTAAAACTGGATGGGTGGACCTATACGCAGAGAAATAAAAGTGAAAGGGATGAAATAGAGAAAGTGGCAGCTCAAAAATGTTGGCACAAAGGCACCCATTCACGGTTGTCGGCTTACCTTTTTACTACCTTGAAGGAAGTGTTCAAGAAACAGAATGTAAAGTTTATTAGCTCTATCCCCAGTAATAATAACATTGAAACTAAGAAATGTAAGAATGTCACCGGGTAAAACAACAGAATAACAAAGTAGTTACATCTACAGCCAAAAGTTATTTCCACATTCCGAACAGAACAATCTTGAGTGTGAATTTCATAGAAATGTTTTTACTGTACAAGACTTAAGTGCCTATCAGGGACACTTCCGGTCAATCCAGTCATTAAAACAAGAAGAAACATATTTGTACATTGGGATTGAAAAATAAACAGCTCAATGTTAAAAGTGTACAAGGATGCAGAAAGACATGTGAAGATTTACCCCGCTAGGCTGTACGCTTGTAGGGTTGTATTGGACACTGTGGGTGGCAGGGAGTAGAGTTACAAATGTATCCAACTTTCATAATATTTAGTATTTTGTGGCGATTGGCACAAGTGGAGTGCACAGCTCAAATAAGTCTTAGCCTGAAGAGAGAAACTGAAGGGCCTAAACAGTTCACAGAAAACTGAGACTAATATGTCTTCAGTTTCAAGACTTGCAAAATGCAACATGTGCACCTTCAAATGTACAAATGATGTGCGTTTGTTTGCTGTTTTATTTCTCTAATGAGATTAGAGCTGATCATGCAGAAACTGTGGAAACTTTTCCTTTATAATCAAAGTGTTTGCTTATTCCATTTATCTTTTTGCATGATGAAAAATTGTGAACTCAGTGTTTTGCATCTTAGTTACATTGGAAAGTTTGCTCCATCTGAAAACTGAGAGAAGAAAAAAGATTTACAAACTTAGTGAAAGATATTGGTGAAAGTGTATAGTATTACTCTCCGTATCTTTATTTAGATTCTAAAATATATCTTTTCAAATGAAATAGTTTACAGTAACTAATGATATGACTTTTTGCTGATAGAGTTCATCGAAGAAATATACCAGTAATTAAACTCCTGGAGGCAAATGCTGTCAATAAAGTGGATGTTGAGTACTCCATTAATGCATCTGACAGCAAAATAAACTTTTCTAACTGTTTCCTCTCAATTACACTGAGGTAAACCACTGAAAAGTCAAAAGCAATGGCCGGCTGCAGACCACTTTACATGACAGTTTATTGTATTTTCTGTAAATAGCTTGATCCCATTTCAGGGCTTTACCACACTGTAGTGGGCGGGGACAAAGGTCACCATCAAAGCTCTTGATCTGTCTCTGGTCCTTTGTTTTGGGGTAAAATCTATGTAAACACTATGAGAGGTTCTCATGGTAGAGTCCATAGAGAAGGGCTCTAAACAGACCATGTCAAGATTGATAAGTCTAGAATCTCTCTGGTGTGACACTCAGAAAAAAGCCCAAAACATATAGATACCAGACTACCTTGTACTGGTAGTAATGTATATCTTTCCTTAATAACAGTTGTTGCCATAATTTCCTTGATCCCGCACATTTGGAGGGGGGGGGACTGTGATCAATGCATGGGATCGAACCCCAGTGACTTCGTCAGCATGAATTTGACTCACCCTTTCAAGAAAGCATGCACCTGCTTACAAACTTACCTGGAAATGCTTTCTGTGAAATTTATATGCTCTTCAAAGGAAATGATGAACGGCTTGCTTGTACCTCAGTGGTTCAAGGAAACTTTACAAAGACAATTTCTTTCAAACTCATGAGTACAAAACATAAGATTTTGAGTGTGAGCATGGGAAGCTGACTACTTTGACTTTGTTTCACATTATTTCTCAACCTCCACGTGGCATACAGCTTACTCAATATGCTTTACATAGACTTATGTACATATCAGGCAATGTGCTAATGTGTTGCTATGGACTTTTGACTCGGTCCAGTTTTCTGCATCAAAATACTGGAATCTTTCCAACAAATGATTATACGCTATGGCTATTCAGACCAATGATGATATTGTGATTATATCGACCAGCAGTGGTAACGTATATGAATTAAAACACCTTAAAATGTACACTTTAACAAAATCACTTCAAAGTAACATGTGAGTAATTCACTGTGAACTTTGACCTTGTGATGTCTCCCAAACATCTGAAGTCACATGGAAACCAAAAAAAAATTCAATATGAGATGTACTTTGTTCCTGTCAAATTTAAAAAGTCATCGGAAATAATGGAAGCAGTGACACTAACTAACCTCAAGCCAACAGTAATTACTAAATAGTTTAACCTTTTCCTATCTCAATAAATACCTGTGGACAGCCAACCAACCAATTACAAACATGGGGTTTCATTTGAAGTCCTATTAAAAGTGCGAGCTTTCAATCTGCTGCTAGGCAAAATCCAACAGCTTTTTGAAACAGATCAAACATGCCAATAGATGCCAGTACAGAATATTCCAACCTCATTACAGCTCATGGATACAACGGTGGTGTAGGTATTAAATTTGTACAATTGTCCTTGAAAAGTAACAAAGAAAAGAGAAGACACTATACATTGGTCAGAGCACACACATCACACCAATTTCACGGTGTAGCCACTACCTTGAGGGGGACACAACACTGAACAATAGGAAAGACCACATACCCTTAACTGTTGTATAATGAGCGGAACCAACTGTCACTACCAATACCTGACCTTGGGACAATGTGGAGACTGTAATTGGGGAAATCATTGATGACAACTTTTGAGGACGGTAAAAGAGATAATAATGTACATCAAATTTTAAGAAGTGGAAGGTTGTCAATTGAATCGCTGAACATGAAAGGTCTGTGTCCATTAGTTTTTGTCTTATAACCTAAATGAAATGTGCAGTTCCTATTGGGAACCATTTTCAAGTCACCTCTCCTACAATTACCAACACTCTCACAAGACAGTAGGCGGCGGAGTCTCAAACAAACCTTTCTAAATGGTCAACAAAAGGGGACATGCCTGGGCTTTGAGGGTCGCAAGGAGGGGGAAACCAGTTGAGGGGCATTTCCTTGGTGAGAAAAAAACTCTCTGTCATTTTACACCTATTGAAGATCAGGTTGTAAATGGCTAATGTGTCGGATTAATGCGGATCGACTTTTCATTCACAGGTAGAAGGCCACCAGGGAGAAAAACTCTTGCTCTTTAAAAGACTTACGCTAAACTCCATCTTTTGTGAAAAACAGAAATCTGTCCCATCAACCGCCTATCCCACTGTCAAAAACATTTTATTGCCGATAAGAAGCTGAGTGACTAAATATTCTTTGAAAAGAAGGATAAACCATAATCAGCTCAGCTCAGTCGCTTGGGGAAAACACTTTACAACTGCAAAACCCATCATCTTCATTAATTTTGTTCAGCATGGGAAGGGAAGATCTCTTATTGTCAGTCTTCAATGGTAGAAAAAGTAATAATGCTCTTAAAAAGTGACAGTTCACTGTCCAGAGAATATTGAACTCACTTGATGTCTTTGGAGAACCATTAACTCGGAGGCAAACTGTCTCTTTGTCTGCAAAATGTTCAGAATGGGTGGTCGTGCAGCTAATCATGTCTTCTCTGCCACCTTACTACGGTAATTTGATTTTTAGGCGCGGACAAAGCACAAGTTGACTTGGCTTCTACTCGAGTTGATGACGGCGGATTAAAAGCAAAACATGCTGCTTGGAAAAGCCTCTTTACCTGACCATTCTCTTTGATGGCCAACATCATGGCACCAGACACACACCGGCTTTGTCTTGTAGTTAGGCGATACAAAGCACTGGAATCCGCAAAAAAATTAACTTTTTAAAATTTGAACTAGCCTCTTACAAGAAAGAAGTGGAACATCTTGCTGTCAAGGTATGGATGATAACATTTCTGTGTCATTCAAAGTCCCCAAAATCTCTTTCAGTGATGAAGATTTTGATGTAATTTTAAACAAACTTGGACAATTGTAGAGCCTTTTATGCACTGACATACTTGATATGACCTCTTTAAATAATAACATTGAAATATGCGACCCCCATTTTCCATTTTCTATTCATGTGATGTGAATTAACCTGTTCACCTTCAATTCTATGTAAACAGGTCCACACTCACAACTGATAACTTAGGATTTGGCCTACAATGGTGTCGAAAACGGTAAATATTTTGAACTAAGAGCCAGGAGACCAACTACAGTATCTGTCACAACAATGCGTGCACATGAAAAAAGTTTCTGACAATGTTTTCTGACAATTATGATCATTTCCTTCAATACAAATAAATCCGAATAGGACAACAGCTGTGACTATTCAGATATACTTCTCATTCATCCCTTAAATTTATGCAGAAGTACTAATGTATGCTATTTACCTTGCCCACATGATAATGCAACATTATTGTTCAGTGAATTCGAGTCCAGAAAAAAATTCATTTGTCAACAACAACACCTGACCTAACATGCTGTAATGACAAGTGTCTGTGAACTATTATAATAAGACTGTAGCTCACTGTTATGATACCAGGCTCAAACTTTTATTATACCAGATCCGACCTTGATGTGGATCTACCTTTGCTCAAAATGCACACTACTCTAGGTCAGTTTGCGATTTCTTACACTGGTGCAAAGTTATGGAAAAATTTACCCCTTGCTGGTAAGATTTGCACATCAAGACATCAGTTTATAAAATCATTAAGACAGGAGCTGTTACAAGATTACAAAATTGTGTAAAAGTTTGTTTATTATAACTGTCATTTCAGTGCTATAAAATTCACATGTGAAATGCAAGCATTGAAGAGATGGGGCCAGACTTGATTAGCTTTTTTAGCTATTTTTCTGACCCCAAAAATTATTTCTTGCACTATATTTCACATGTGAAATTGACGCTATAAAACTTACAAATGGTAATAAAGAATATACAGCACTGGGACTTGCTTTGGAAGTAGACTAAAAGACTGTACTTTATGAACAGCGTAACACTACTGGAAAGTGCACTGAAAGGCAAGCTTACTGAACTTGAAAATATTTAGTACACATCTGGAACGTTTTGGAAATATATGTTTTCTTTGTCTTTGTGGAAACGTGGTCAGAAAACAAATTTACATGTATTATCCTTTCATATGCATTTCAAATAAAGTCAAAACAACGATGAGGCTGATTATATTGACAGGCGGGGTGAAAACAAGTTGTTAAAACTGCAGAATTAGTGAACTGGTTCATGGTAACATTTGCATGTCTATCGCTTCAAAGATTTTTCATCCACGCAGTCAAGGTGTTCACATTGTAGGTTTCAGATTCTCATCAGGGTATTAGATTCCAGCATTTGGGACTGCGGTTAGTTTGCCATGCCCTTCAAGACTTGTAGGGGAAAAAAACCAATTAAGTCAAAGTCAAAACTTCAACAAAAACTACAGCAGAGTCCTACACTAACTGTTTCCTGCTGTGTGATTCCAAAGGCTATCAAACCCGCACATCAAGTCTCAAACAGCCTATTCAATTAAGACAACCCATGCTGGTAGAGAGACAGTGGATGGACTAAGATTGGAATCAACTATCTTATCATTTGCAAATTGTTCACTGTTTTTGCAACAATAACAGGAATTCAGGTTACAAGGTACACGCAAGAGGCGCTCACTCAATTGTCAAATCTTGGTATCAATTAAAACTGAATGGCAAAAAAACTTGGGAGGTCAATGCCAGCTACCCTGGAGAGAGGCAAGCTTCTCCTGGATGTAATTTATGCGTGTAACAGGTGTTCTTTAGCTCTGCGGGAGTGTTAACAGTCGGCATATTACTTTGATGTCTCTATCTTGGAGTTCAAATATATCTTTCCAATAGATGTACTCCCCAATCGTTTTAATAAAGAAAGTCAATCAGAACCGATCTGCACTGTAATCTGCCGAGGCATTTGAAATATTTCGTAATCTAGCTGTGGCACTGCCCTAGCTCCCCAGCAACCTGACTTGTACTAGCATCGTTGCATTGGTGATCATAGAGCATGCAGTAAACACTGCCTGGCAAGACTGTCAAATTCTGGGTCCACAATTAGCAATTTTGACTTATCATCATGATCCTAGGGTGTCAAGTTGGTTTCCAAAGCTAGGGAGGCTCCCTAGGCAACCCTGGTTGTTTTTGTGATGAAGATAATAGACCTGGTGCGTTTCAGGTGCACAAATCCTGAAGGATGAATTACATGTAATGTGCAGGGCGTTTCATTATTCAAGTATTGCAGTACCTGCCTCTGCCGCAAAGGGCATCAGCCTGATGGTCACTCCCCTTTGAACGATTATACAGCCCGAGGCAGTGTTTTTAAAGAGAGCCAGTAAAAAGAAGGAGAACACTGCAACTGGCACCTTGATAGCATTCAAGATCTATAAAACTGTAGGGGCTGAGGGAATTAAAACCTCTGTGGGGCATCTTATTGTATGGGTCCAACACAGTGTGGTAAAGAGATAGTAAAAAGCAAACAATGTGACAGGTTGTCTTCTTGAAGACGTCCATCACAACACAGGCACAGCAATAATGCTTCAAAAGTGGACCATTGAAAATTCATTCTTCGATGGCAATGAATCAGTTAGATATAATTTGATGTTTACCGGGAAACAGAAAAGCGCCGCTATTGCCAAGGGATTAATAAATCAATATCAATGAGGTGAGGGATCAGGGTGAAGATTTTCCAGCTTGCGAACAATATGAGCTGTTGGTAATACAGTAGATACTATTAATAGAAGAATGGGCAAGCCGACAGAGTTGATGTCAAAGAAGGGAAATGCGAAGGAAAGCGGGTCAGTGAAGGGTAGAATCCAAGAACAGCACGGACAACAATATCACTTCTGGTAAAAACATCAACAGAATACTTGGCCATAGATCAGTAATGATATGGAAACTGACAAAGACAGTTTGGGACAAACCTCTTTGATTTGTATGGTCAAGGTGACAAAATTCAAAGTGGTGAACTACACAATTTATCAAATTCTTTTCTAAACTTCACCAAAAGTTGAGCAAACCCTGCAAAATGTACATAAACACATACAGTATGGGTAATTCTATCAAAGTTGTCTGAATGGTCCAACTGTGAAAATCACTTTCGCACTATAAATGTTTCTCATGCCATTGATCAATGGATAGTACATCTGGATCTGCATTCTAATCCTCCTTAAATCATAAATAGATATACTGCCAAATACTGACCACACAAGAAAAGAAAAGAAAAAAAACAATCAGAAGTTATTCATTCCTAAAAATTTGGTGACCTTTATTTGCAAACATAACTCTCGATTGCCCCATCCTAACACTGATAGGACTGATGCTTAAAAGAAAACCTTTGAAAAAAAAGCCATTTTTCTCGCATCTGTAGAATTTGACCTCCCCTTCCCATTGTACATTCTTTGTCAAATTAATGGTACAAGAATCTACGACCTTCCCAAGAGAAACCTGCACAACACATACATCTAGCTTTGACAGCATTTGCACACGTCCTTCCTTAAATCTGATTTTAGCAGTCTTAATGGTGATAATGACCCCAAATCCTCAAATCTGTTCTTCTAAATGTTGCCATTGGCTGTATCCTTAACCCGGTTACACACATTTTACAAGGGCCACCAACCTTTGGTCTATTCTTCTACCTGTTGACAATGACGGTGTGCGACCTAGAGCTCCTTCATGTCATCTTGAAGCCATTTCACTAATCCCCTCATTGTTTCTTTCTTTATCGCAGTGGCAGTGGCCTGGACCTTCTACAATCAAATGATATTTTCACAAAAAAAACACAGTGGAGCCAACATAACCTCCAACTATCGCTTTTGACAGTTGTTGTACCTCATTGAAATAGGCAGGTCATAACTACAAGGTGCCCAAATTATATGAAAGCTTAACTTTCAAAATGCCAACAGCATGTCTTAACATTGTCACCAAAATCCTTTTAACGTAACACACAGAATGAATGTCTTAAGTTTACCGAATTCAAAATATACTTGGTGCAGAACAAGGCCACTATGAATTACAGCAGATGCCTTTTGCACAATCTGTGGCCCTTTTTGAGTATCTCAAGTCCCTGTGTTTGATCCAACCAGTACCTGTTGTAACCTCCAAGTGCCTTATCTCTGACCTTCTTTGTTGTTGGCACACCACCAACCCATCTGTCAATGCCTTCCAAATATCATTCATAATTGTATTTATTTTTAGTTGAGAAAACAAAGGTTCAACCGTTGCTCTTGTATTCTGACACTTAAAAATAGTAAAACTAATTTTACTCTTCTTAAACAAAATAGATGGACTAAAAATCTCATATTTTGTGACACATTGAGATTTATGTTAATATTGAAATATCACACTTTGCAGTCCAATTTGGCACTAATAGCAGGATAAAGTTCAACAGGGTCATACAGTGCATTTATTGCAAATCTGGAGTAAGGGTTAACGACAGCTGCCGTTTATCTTTGATCTACAGACCTGGTAATGTAGTTTTAATATTCAAATGACATAAAACACAATACAATGTAAAAATTTGGATTGTTCTGTTTCATGTACAAAACAAATGGAAGTATTTTGTGACCGCGATTAAGAAATACAAAGTTATTGTTGACTGCCCCTAGACACAAGTCCTCTTTAAGGTTTGAAGAGGGTTTATTTTTTATGCGCTACATCGGAAACAAGGGACAGAGAAATTGTCTCTCTTTTATAAATTTACCACTTAGCAACTGGAAACAAACCTTGCCGAACCTTTTTTCTCCTCAGGCAACTCAACACTGAATAGAAAACTTAACATTGTCATTTCACTTGCTCAGTCTCACTGGATTGTTTTGATCAGCAACATACAGCTGCAAGGGGTACTGCAGCTATCAATCAACCCATGACACAATTATTTCTCCCTCGGTTATCAAACAGCCCCACTGCGACCGCTCTTCAACTTTTCCATCTGTTGAACTTTAACGAGTCAAGTTAACCTTCTGAAGTGCAAAAAACAGTTATCAATTTCAAGTGCTCTTGTTGGCGTGATATTCAATCAGCATAGATACACAAAAACACAATGTTCAATACTGAAAAGGGCTTACCGCATTCGGAAGTAATTTAGAACGAGACGTTTAAAACCCATTGTGATTCTTTGCATGAAGAAAGAAAGCATCCCTACGGCTGTGCAGAGATAGCAAATATCTCTCTATACCTTGTGGTGACGTACATTCAATCCAGCTCTCACCATTCACCACAAACCTTTAGTTCCTGACTATTGTTTTAATAATTTAGTTGGACTTGTATAATGACATGACGCAGAACAGAGAATCCAAGACAATTCACCGGGGCTATTGGCTCATTGTTTAGCTTTCTCTGTAGTTTACCAGAACAAAAAGTGGCTTGTTTTCCAGGATGAATGCTCATTATCTGCAACACATGGGATTCCAAAGGGGACTGCTTCTGATGGAGATAATTGTGCAGGCTCATTAGAATCACCGAAGTGATTGCAATTTCGTAGCTGGCTATTGTGGTTTTATAGAATGCCAGTAGAGGAAAAGACAGTAGAGGTAAAATACTCGAACAATTTATGTAGGATTGCTGTTGTTACAGTTGATTGTTTGTAAACTATCATGTACAGTGGGGTCTGATTGAAAACGAAATTCGGTGTGCAATGATACACTTAGCAGGTCATTTTGATGCAAACATAGTTAAGTAGGACAAACTGAAGATGGGGGGATTAGACTGGACTTTGGGAAAACTAGATGTAAATTGTGTTAATTACTGGCATAAAGTCTCTAAATGCAAATTGGTTGGTGCACTGTTGAGAAGTTAATTCACAGCAAACCTAGGAGTTTAGTATCCTAATTACTTGTAAATACCAACAGTTTAGTGAGAATTGACTGCTTTCACTTGGTTCCCCTTTGTTTTCCTGTGATTTGCATATTATCTCAAGTGTTTGATGAAGATGAGATACTCAAAGAGAAGAAAGAAGTTAGTATAGCATGGAATCAATGCTCTGCCACACTCAATGTGCCATGGGTGTCTTTACCTCATGATTTAGTGTCTATATATTATGACTCATTTTTTGAATGTTGACTTTACTGTTATCAACCGCAGAACATACGTTTCTGTTGTTCTTCTCCTAACAAGTAAACTTTGACATACACATTTCTTCAGCTGAACAACCTGACGTTAGTCAAATGAAAACTACTGGATGTAGCAACAGTACTTGTGGTTTATGTAAATCACGGTCCCTTTTGTGGAGGGACCCTATGTAAATACATACATCTCTTTTTTTTAAGGTTTGTGTCAGATGCAGTGTTTGAGTTTTTTTTGTGTTTGAAGAAGCATCTTATATCTCCCCATCATCCAAGCTTCAAGTGCACCCTTCAGAGCAACTGAACAGTTTTGCAATAGACATACAGTCCAGCTTGGCATCTCCATTTACCTTTAAATATTTAATGTAATGATAATTCTTTCCACAGCCCGCACTGGGGACAAAGCAAACGTAACAAAGCTGAGTACGGTAAGAGGTAACACTGATGAAGCCAAGCATGCGTGAAGCAAAGAGAACGGATACCGCTGACAAACTACTGGAGTATTTTCCCAAACAAACAAAGTAGTTTTATTGATAGATTAATATGTACTGAAGCAAAGTAACATTTGACAGTTGGTCCATTTAAACAGGCCGCACGTCACAACACAGAGATAGTAATGGAGAACTCTATGTTCACAACAACCATGATCTTTGAGCTGGGGCATCAGCCAATTAGGGACATGTGTGCATAGAGTCAAGTTTTTTATCTGCTTAAGCTGTACACTGTTCCATATTATACTCTTCTGCCTGAAGATTTGAGCGACCTTTGGTATAGTGTCGTAAATTCTCGCAATCCTAGTCTACAGACTCACGAACTATAGGGATGGGAACCTTTGATAAACACCAAAGATATTTCGGCAGAACATTCGAACTAGGCACGAAATACTTTGACCCGGCTCTCTCGCAGTATGTACCCCCTACCATCCAAACTTGACGAAATGTAAAATTGAATTTCTGTGTGAATATGGAAGGGCTACATTGGCTGCATAAACTGTGGAGGAATTCCTTCACAGGATACCGAACAAAGGTTGTGATTGGAGGACACATCGGTATGTAATGCAATGTAAGTGCATAGTTTCACCATATCACAGGAAATTCTTCTTCCCTCTCTTACCCTTGGGTATGTCAAGTGTCCGGGGCACACAGTATAATCACAACATCACCGGTTGACTAGCAACCGCATTTTCATTGAAGTGCAGCAATACACGTTTCCCTTGCTTTTTTAAAAGTCTTGGGCAATATTGGGCAGTCTTTAATACACACTCTGTACCGGGTACTTCAATCGACACTATTTCATTACAGACACTGTCATCAATTTCTGACAATCAAACTGACAGCCAAGAGAACAATTACTGGCAGTATTTTATGATACTCATGTAAACCTTATACTAGAACATGGGTAACCTTTGACTTACAATCATTAGGTATTGTTTTCCGACCATCTCTGTTTTCCACTATGACATATTTATTCTAAACAACACTGAGTGTGTAAACATAGAAGCTTAACACATAATCCTCTCCAATCGCTATAAATAAGTGGATTAAAGACTATCGATAACCCATATGCTTCAAGTACACACTGTACAAATCTGTTATTGACGATTAAAGTTCAGCAGGCAGCCTGCTGACTGAGAATGGGTGAACAGATGTGATCAGGACTTGAAAAGAATTATGCTGACATTATCATGTTCCGCCTTCTGAATAACACAGTTGCATAATCTTTCTGGCAATAATTGCAAAAAATTTATTGCACATGTGCAAATCTGCAAACTGAGTACAAGGTCATTATGATTAACCCCTCAGTTGGTCCTCTAATGTGCTTTCCTAGATGGTTTTGGTGGGAGCCTAGCGTACTAGTATATTGTAGCTGAGGTCGTAGACTATAGGGATACATGAGCTCTCAGGCCTATCAATAATGACATGGGAGTGGAGGAGTTATTTTAGTTACAAATACTGCTGCTTGCTAGAACCAGTTGCTGACACAGGATCTTTTCTCTACCCAGTCACTTGCTATTTCCTTAATGTTGACTGGATTTTAAGGAGGTTGTCTGTATATCATTAATTTACACAAGTCTTCATTGAAGCACCATGAACAGGTGTTGTTTGCTCATTAAAAACCTCTTCATGGGAGCAAGTTACCTTTACAGCTGTAATATACTGACAGGTAATAAACAGGGAGTTCTGGCAACTATTCTCTCTGCCTGGTCAATTCAGTTGGGCATAGACATTGCCTTTGTCAAGGATTGACTAATCAGGGTACTAAGTATAGGCAAATCATTATAATGTCATGGTGAAAGACAATGAATTCAAATAATACAGTAAGTTGTTAAAATTTGGGAACATGTGCTTTGGATTGTAGCATTCTTGGTGTCTTCGTAGCACAACATTTTTATGGTGTTTTCGGGTTTTGGTGATAAAGAATTGCACATGTTTTAATTCCCGTGAACAGTTCAAGTTAGGATGCAGTAAAACAATGGGTACCTTTTCACATGGGGAATGCAATCATGTTCTTTGTAGTCAACTCCCGTTATGGGCAAGCATGCCAATTATTTCAACAGACACTGCCAAGGCAGAGCTTAAAATCTCATAACAGGAAACGGTGCCAGTTTATGGACAAAATAACTTTGATGCTAAGCCACTGAATTAAAAGAAATTAGCACAGAAGTAGGGTTGTGCCACTGTGTTACTGACCTGTAGACAGAACAACTAACAATGATGACATTATATACTTAGCCCTGAAAAGGTACGGGACGGTTACCTGTGAGATGTGACATGCATAACATCAACACTCCGATCATGTCAAGCCTATGCTTAGACTGTAGTCAATCGCGTCAATTTACCCTTCTGACTTCTGACTTCGCTTTGTAGCGGGCATGGCGTGCAGAGCACACAAGTGTTGACAGAGGCACCTGGCCATTCCAGAATCAACCCAAGGCATACACTTGCAATAAATCCTGTACAGCTGGCTATGATGATATAACCAAAATAGGCACGAGGGGCTGTCTGGAGTCTAGCCTTTGCTATTTGCCTCTTTTGAGTATTACCAGTTTTAATGAGAAAATTGAAATTTCAACGATCAACATTGCTTATTAAAATACACAGCTGACATCTTTTTGGAACTCACATTTTCCCCTATTGGTTATATGGACTAAATTTTTCATTGTATCCCAGTTGCGACAGGTTAACTTCCTACATTAATATCTGATTTGAACTCTCCTTTGAACTCTGGTAGCCTGTTCTCTGTGTTTTACATACAATAAAAAGGACCACGAACTGCTTTGCCCTTCTTAACCCTTATTTTTAGCACACAATTTTCATGTTCACTTATGTGGGATAATCCTCAGTGTGCGCTTTGTGTTGAGACGTACAATAAAATTCACCAGGGATTGATACAAGCTTTGGAAACATAATACATATTGTTTGCTTAGGTTCATTAATCACAAAAGATGGCTAATGTAATATATTTTGATCAGAATAGCATAGAGGCAAACCACTGGTCAAACTACACACTGCACAGCTTATCATCAGTTTTTCAATCAATTGCTTAATCAATTAAATGACTTTGCAGGTTACCAAACTCCAATGATGCCAAACATTCGTAGCACAGGGTTTTACTAGCAAGACTTTGTTGTGCATAAATCTTCAATACATGCATACTGATATTTGACAGTTATGGAATGAAGTCTCAACAGAGATATATATGTTTAACATGACAGACATTATGTCCATCATGATTGATGGCGTGTACAAGATACCAATATAAGATAAAAGCAACTTTCAACTACATACATAAAAGCATACGACAGGTTTCATCATAGGTTACTGTAAGTTTGTTTGTTTTTCATATGTTCAAAGGATTGGGAGTAATCGTGATACTCGTTATGCTTCTTGTTCTGCAAACCAATTCCATTTGAAAAAGTGTGATAGATTTCGGCTGTGAAACGTTATCGTGATGGTTCGGTTTTGAGAAATGTCCACTCTCTCTCTTCTGGTTACTGCGTTACATTTTACAAATTTCCTTCCAACCATTCCCCCTCCCCTAATTGGAGTTTATACCACATTGACCAATCAAATTTCACTTCATTAGAAGGTTGAAGAAGAACTGCGACAGGACCCAACTATGGTACACTTCAAGTACCCCCATTACGATGTAAGATATCATGCCTGTCAATTTCAAAGACTCTATTCAGTAATTCAAATATGAATGTGTAGGTGTTGAAGATTGACGCACAACAAAGTCTTGCTGGTAAAAACCTGGTGCCACAATGTTGCTCACCTACTGACTTCAATTTACAGTGGCTTATTCAGCTTGTGCAGCAACCGACACAAAAATCAATGAACTGAATAAATTCCCCTTTCAAGTTTATTTGGCAAGTGTAAGTGGGCTTCAACTGAGGGTACACATATTGGTCTCTGATTCAAAACAATCTTGAATATTTCTTGTTTGTCCTATGTGCTCAAACAGGGCAATTATAGGATTTACTAAATCCTATTACGCTATATACAGGTACCCCACACTTCCCATGGCTTCAAGCAGCTGTTAAAAGTGAAGCCAATTGTCACTAGACAATATAATTAGCATGCAAATAGAGACCTTTGATACAATGAGAATAAATATTAATTTTTATCTCAGTTACTTGATGATTGAGTCTTATCATTTTTTCAATTTTCATGTATGAAACCCTTCTTCAGTGAATCAGATACAAAACTGCAGTAAAACTAGGGGAGGGACTTATACTCAAACAACCCATGTTATCTGCCATAAATGCTAAATTTATGCAAATATTATGCAGAATTATTGTGGACCACTATTAAACTTTCGGAAGAAAGTGGATATGGACAAGTAAGTGCTGCTTTGGAGTTGAGTAGAGTGTAGTGTTGAAGGATGTATGGCACAATCTGCTTCAGTTCCGAGGAACAACTTTGAGACATTGAGCGCAGAGTTGGTAAACAGAAAGGTTTTCCATAAGGGGTGGACCATTTGATGTCTGGGGGGAGGGGGGTTGGAAGATTGATGAGGCAGCATTATCTTTTCATACCTGATCCATTGTACATTTTTTCCCACTCTCCAACTTTTTTTTTATTCTCAAGCCTTCTCTGGCTGATTCTTTTTCATTGACATTTGTTGGGAATCTTATTTTTTTCAAAAATCTTCCAGACCCCCCTCCCAAGGATATCAAATGGTCCACCTCTAACAGGGAGATATTGAACACATAGCTGGTAAACCAAGAGGTGCCACTTCAGTAGTCACATCCTTCTTTGGATCATTTTCCAAAACAATTTTACAGTCCGTTAAAAGTTTACTCCCATTCTGTTTACAAGGACTATTCGACCAATTTGTCAGTTGACCACACACTGGAAGGCATTAAGCTGTACTTGGGACACGGTATTATCAAAAGCCTACGAAATCCACACCTGATGCCACTAAAACGATACAGAGGTGGCTCCTGATCTCCAATCGCACCTGGTCAAAAAGTTCAGAGGTCAACACGAGCGGCTGGACATCTAATACTCTCGGCTCTGTGGCTGTGGGTATTGTATTTACATTGATGCTTACAATTGGCATTGCCCAGTAGCTTGGAGGCACTTTACACAACAAAGTAAATGACTAATTAAACCATACCTTTCAAAGAGCGTCCAAGTTGCCTCATTCACTTGACCCCAATTGACACTGCAACTAATTCATCCCTGTTCCCAAATGAAAGAGTCTAACAAACTATCTGTAGATAATGGGACTATCCAAGAGGATAAAGGAAAGTAGGGGGTACAAATGGTTAAAAAATTACAGGCTGAATAAAACTGACTCACCAAACCATTGCAGGTGTTGATGGCTACTGAACCATTTCCATGAGATTTCAGCTTCCCATTATAAAGGCAGGCTGCCTGTTGGTCATCCAGCTTCGTGGTGTATGACTTCCCATGTGACCGCACCTGTACTGTGAAGCCCGGCGCCAGCAGCTTCTCGTTTGGTTCTAACTCAAAGTGAAACTGTTCTCCGAACGCTGATAGTTTATAAAAGGTAGATTTGTGATGGTGGTGGTGGTGTTGGTGCTTTCCTTCACTGCTTCTCTTTATCCTGAGCGGCTTGAGATCGTGTGTGAGGTAATTTCCGATGTGGTCAACCTGCATGGGTGTTACCACTTCGTAAGCTGCAAGGAGGACAAAAGTCAATAAAAATATCAATCACTGCAGTCTTCCATGCTCATGTTTGTGTTTCACTTTCTTTATAGCACCCAAAACTTCTTTAGAGTGAAAAATGAATTAAAAGCACTGAACAGACTTACTAATTGCATGTACAAACAAGTGATAAAACATGTGCAATATAAAATACAAGTAATATTCACCTGTGCTGCTTTTTGAGTGATGGAACATTGAGAGTAACTTGATGACATTTTCCCTTCTTTTAAAAAGAACATTCTGATATACTTGTCAACAACTTTCAATGAACAAACATTATTGTATGAGAATTCTCAATCACCCATAAACATGATTCCTTTCGAAATCAAGAACATGAAAAAGGACAAAATATATTTAAATTAAGGATGAGATAGGGAAGGTGGCTTTTTTGAGCTTTGGCTTCTTGTGGTCTTCTGTTCATAGACTCACATGTCCAAGAACCTCCTAGTTCACAGAATCAATGCGCAGAGGATCGGGCTTCTTACCAGTAAAATTGCAATTATGAATACATTTGTTTAACAAGCACTTGCACTATCATCTCATTCATCTATATTTGTAGCACTCTGAAACAGATGTTGACTGATCACATGATGAGGATTGCTTGCCAAGGGTTACTCTATGCTTGCCCTTATGAAAATTCAGTGGCCTTCAGAAGTTACTTGCTGTCCTCCTACCATACAAATATCTGGCACTGTGGCAAGTGGTCCTACAGGACAGGGGTTAATGACACACATCACAAAACCAAAGTCACTCAAAGTCAGTGTCCATCTGTTCAGAAATTCAAAAGCAACCTTTAATTGGGGCTCAATAGCTGGTTTCAAGGTTTAAATAGTCATTACGTGAGTTAAGTGGGGCCTGAAATGACTGGCAAGGCCAAAGTAGCCATCCGTATTGCCATTTTAATTGGCCTCAAATTCTGTAATTTCAAGATGTCCTTGTTGTTGAAGATATTCCAAATGCCCCTTCCCAAATTCTGAGATACCTAAGACTTATTTTTTTTAAAATTATTCATGAAACATATCTATTTTGATATTATTCCATGCTGTTTTCGTCGGTTGTAGCAAGATGATTGATTGGATAAGTCAGGAGGGGAAGGAGGGCCCGGAAGTCAAGGATGGGAATGTAGGAATTGTCACCTGTTTGACTGGATCAAAGTGTGTGCACTTAACTACAAATACGAAGCACAAAAACATTCTTGTAACCTTCACTGAAAACATTCCGCAACATCACATTATTGTCTGTGCAAAGAAAACACATATTTCATACTTGTTGTGATTGCTTCAGTTACAAACAAAACCCCTTGTCAAAGGAGACAACATTCAAACTAAAATGCGCTCTGAGATTTATTTGAAAAATACACGATTGTGAGTAAACTTTCTAGCCTTCCATGGTAGGACAGGTATTTCATGAATGAGTTTTATGATAAAAGTGTTTTCCTTCTGTCAACTTCACTGAAACAATACAAAGGTCATCGATGCATATTGATTGGTAATTCGTTGGATGCTTGGTAAAAAAAAGTTGTGGTGGACCTACAGAAGGTAACCCTTCATGGTATCAATAGAAGGTTAGAATGAATGTTGAATGAATTGTTGGGAACTAGGAGTTCTCGACCAAATGGCAAAGTTACAAAATTTGTTGGTTCCAGACAAAAACTATCACACTAGAAAGTCTTTACAGCTACTGTACAGTCCAATACAAGTAATTGTGTTACAAGGAGCCTAGGATGCACAATTTTTTACCAAGAGGTTAGAGTTGCTGGTGAAATTTTTGAAAACATTTGCACAGACAAGAGCTCTCCGCTGAACTCCCTGTTGGAACAGGCATCATTGCATTACCATTATCAGCACTTTCAGGTTTGCAATACGAGAATGTTTTCCCGAGAACTTAAAAGCTAATGCCGACAATGATGTGCCTCGACCAGACAAAAAGTCGGACAACATGTATTGTTTTGTCCCTGCACCCATCAATGGCATTCTAAGACAAACTTGCTACACACCTGCAGTCACGTTTATTTGAATTTGCCCTAGCAGATTAGTGATAAAAATCATTGTTTCCTCTTATAAAGCATTGTTTTTTGTTAAATAGCACAAACAAGGAAATTATTGCTGTTTATATTACATGATAGAACCATAGACTTGGGCGGACTTTCCAGTTTCGGTATGATGGAACACTAATTTGTGGACACAAGAAATGCGTACGCCTGTGTGTAATCTACGTATGCTTATGTCAATAAAGGGTTCAGTTTTCAATGGACAGTTACAAAAACTACATTGTATCATTGACGGCGGCGGATGCTATTTTGGAGCGCATTCCCGGGCCTTTCTTGGACTGAAATTGTCATGGTAAAAATTGTAAATCTGCTTCGGGACTTCCAGCAAATGAATGGCCAGAAACACAAGGAGTGCACGGGGGCAGAACTTAACTCAAGGCTGCTATCGGTACGGGTGTCTGACACCCACAAATGGATCTGCATTTCCATTGCGAATGTGCGAGACACGCTATTGTATTACCCTGTGAAACAGTCGTTTGGGTCGAGGAGGGTTACGACATTTTATGCTAGGCACATAAACTACCGCGAATCTGGCTATTTATATATCTACTGGGAAAGTCATTCATCTTACATCTTTGAATGTTTCGCATTCTCAACAACTCTGGGTTGATTCAATCAAACACCTCCAGCGTTGGTATGGTAGTATTTTTTTCTAAAATTGAAAGTCAAATTTTTTCCCGATGGGGTCGCGGCTACTGCCGTTATGTAAGTGGAGAACTAAGCGTTATAAAGTAGGGTAACTTGTAATTGGGAATGCAATTGCACAAACTTCACTTTCATGAAATTGAAAGAGCAAGTCGGAGTTTACCGTCCCCATACCCACCAACATCAAAAGTACTAAAAGCATGCGAAATCGCATATACTTTGCACTTTTTTCAAGAACACGGTACATCTACTGACTTTGAACTAAAACTAATGTCTTGTTGGCAAAATGCCAGGGAAATATGATGAAGAAAACTTATACGGTACCTGCTGGGTCTTCAATCCTGCCAGTTGGGGCAGACAGCGCTTGACCCCCGCTCAACATGAAGCCCTGAAGGGAAAAAAGATCCGTTTAGAACTTTAAAACGACTAGAATAAGATTAAACAAGCTTGTTTCATATCATTACATGTTTTCCAGCTGGCAACTTTGCCCAATTGAGGAAATTCTGACCGTAAAGTGTACCAAACTGTAATGTCGTCTGCCAGCTGGCTGCAGACATGTGCGTCCGCTATAATGACATTATGTACGCATGTCTCACGTACAAGAAGTTGTAAAATCCTGGAATAGTGGGTTTAATGGGTAAGATGGACTACGTTTTGTCGTAAAAAAATACCCAAACTGGTGTGCCTATCGTGGTACAGGGCAAGGAGACCTAAAACTTGCACACAAAGTATGTCCGTTGTGATCGATCAAATCCCAGAAACCGCACAAAAGCGATTGTACTTTAAAAACGTGCCTGGGCTGGTGTTTCCGATTGTGTCAGCAGCAGTGTCATCAATACGGTGAAAACTGCTCGGCAGGAAAAACTGCGAAGCTTGAAAACTCCGACGGCTCTGAACATTGTTTCACTTTTGTTTGCTGTCCTCCTTGACGAAGTGTCAAAAGAATAGATCGCACGTCGAATCGTACAGAAAAGAACAAACATAAACCACAACAGAGTAGAGCATGCATGTGCGGAATAGCGTCTGTGTGAGTCCGGGCGGCCGAGGGTACAGTAAACCCACTGGATGGTCGTCAGAGATCCCCGGGTAAAGCTGCTGAAGGCGATCGATTTTTGCGTGGCCAAGAATAGCGTTGACTGAACAGATGGGTAGAGTCTCCGATCCCATACACGTACGGTGTGTGGACAGTTCAGTTCCGCACTGCGCGTCCGAGCTCCATCAAGTTGGAAACTATCTTTATTGGCGACAAGTACACCACCCTCACTTTACGTGTGTATGGTAATTCAGCTGAGCTGGGGTCTCGGCCAATCACGTTCCTCTCTTTGAAGACACGGTGTAGCAAGTGAATATCGCCGTAATGAGCGTTTTAAAGTTTGATGGAAGAGAAACATTCCCATGCGCAGAGTCCTGTCCCGGTCGCTGTCCCGCTACAGTCAAACACTTCCGCGTTGATTAAAAAAGTTGGGCTAGAAGTTTACCGTTCGGTGTCGTCAGAGTGCCTTCGTAACACCTATTGCAACGGAAGTCCAGAGTTGATTGCAACACAGTGACTGACGGTGTGCTCGGCGTTGGACCAATCCACAATTACTGCGATTAATCGCAAAAAGTAACAAACGCGCCCTACCAGTAAATCTTCACGAGAAATTGCCGTTGTACATACGGTTCACTCGAACTCAGTCAAACCCGAGGTGGGAAACACGGTGGGACCAAGACTTGACAGCTGCCGCGCTCAAGTGGAGTAGCCAGGGTTTCTAAAACCGTTCTGCAGTCCGCTGGGTGGCGTTAGAGCGTTCGGACCATCACTGTGTCATTTGTCTTCAGCTTATGTATGATTAATGTAAGCCTCACGGCCAATGTACGGTGGTGGCGCGACGACTTTGTTTATATATCTAATTGTACCAAAGATGACGGCTCCTCCCACTTTTGACCTGGCGATTGTCTGTCAATTTACAACTATTGAGCAATAATCTTGTCGTCACAATTCCTACCCTCAGGCTTGCTGTCGCTTACTGTGTTGTCCGCAGTTTCTTTCGCCTCACGATAGGGATGTGTGCTCAACCACATTTCGCTATCAGCGCGATAGCCTAATGTTCATCCCTAGATACAGTTGCCAAGCAACGTACGCGCAGGGCGCGCTCTGACGTGACCTTGCAATATGATCGCACTGGGCCGGATCTAGGGAGTGAAGTTTTTCATTGCAGACAGCCCGAGAGTCCAGCTCAGTAATTTATCAACATCTCTCCGCTAAGCCGCCAATGCGATTTTAAAGCTCGTAAACAATGTCTGCAACAATCAGATCTATCGCAATAAAATAAATTATACAGTCGAAACGTCAAGGCTTGCAATAAAGATAAATTGCTTACGTAAGCATTTAGGGTGATATTGAAAATCGTACAAAAGAGTTATAAATTGTGGAGCGATGTAGAGCGCGCCGCGACCTGCACCTGTCAGTTTTTATCAATTGTTAAAGCAAAACATCACCAAACAAAAGGTCGTTTTTCATCCTTTATTTCCGTTCAAACTTTGAACAGTATGGCTGTCTGAATGCAGCGAAATTCTCAGTATTTCTGTGTGTGTGTGATATATATATATATATATATATATATATATATATATATTATATATATATATATATA